>NC_053168.1:86704828-86712328 GCF_016835505.1 Polypterus senegalus
CAGCAGCACTCATAAATATGGTAGTATATGTCACTCACTCGCTTCTTATTGTTTCGCTGCCTTCTCAATTATATAATGCATGTTTTCTTTAGCACGTTTTTGAGCTCTTCCTGGTTTTCTACGTAGTGCGTTGACAGTCAGTTCACGTGATTACGTGGGAGGCGTGATGATGTCACACGAAACTCCGCCCCCCACGGCTTTCCAGCTCAACTCCATTACAGTTTATGCAGAAAAATAGCTTCCAGTTCTGACCATTACGCGTAGAATTTCGAAATGAAACCTGCCCAACTTTTGTAAGGAAGCTGTAAGGAATGAGCCTGCCAAATTTCAGCCTTCTAGCAATACGGGAAGTTGGAGAATTAGTGATGAGTGAGTGAGTGAGTGAGCGAGTGAGGGCTTTGCCTTTTATTAGTATATATATATATATATATATATATATATATATATATATATATATGTGTGTGTGTGTGTGTGTGTGTATGTATATGTATGTATATTTATATATATATATATATATATATATATATATATTTATGTGTGTATATACAGTGGTGTGAAAAACTATTTGCCCCCTTCCTGATTTCTTATTCTTTTGCATGTTTGTCACACAAAATATTTCTGATCATCAAACACATTTAACCATTAGTCAAATATAACACAAGTAAACACAAAATACAGTTTTTAAATGATGGTTTTTATTATTTAGGGAGAAAAAATCCAAACCTACATGGCCCTGTGTGAAAAAGTAATTGCCCCTTGTAAAAAATAACCTAACTGTGGTGTATCACACCTGAGTTCAATTTCCGTTGCCACCCCCAGGCCTGATTACTGCCACACCTGTTTCAATCAAGAAATAACTTAAATAGGAGCTGCCTGACAGAGAGAAGCAGACCAAAAGCACCTCAAAAGCTAGACATCATACCAAGATCCAAAGAAATTCAGGAACAAATGAAAACAGAAGTAATTGAGATCTATCAGTCTGGTAAAGGTTATAAAGCCATTTCTAAAGCTTTGGGGCTCCAGCAAACCACAGTGAGAGCCATTATCCACAAATGGCAAAAACATGGAACAGTGGTGAACCTTCCCAGGAGTGGCCGGCCAACCAAAATTACCCCAAGAGCCCAGAGATGACTCATCCGAGAGGTCACAAAAGACCCCAGGACCACGTCTAAAGAACTGCAGGCCTCACTTGCCTCAATTAAGGTCAGTCCACCATATATATATGTGTATACACTGTGTGCACAATTATTAGGCAAGTGAGTATTTTGACCATATCATTTTTAATGCGTATATTCCAACTCCAAGCTGTATTAACTTGAATGCTTATTGGATTTAAGCACGTCAGGTGATGTGTATTTGTGTAATGAGGGAGGGTGTGGCCTAAGGAGATCAACACCCTATATCAAGGTGTGCAGAATTATTAGGCAGCTAGTTTTCCTCAGGCAAAATGGGCCAAAAAAGAGATTTAACTGACTCTGAAAAGTCAAAAATTGTAAAAAGTCTTTCAGAGGGATGCAGCACTTTTGGAATTGCTAAGATATTGGTGTGTGATCACAGAACCATCAAACATTTTGTTGCAAATAGTCAACAGGGTCGCAAGAAACGTGTTGAGAACAAAAGAGCAAATTAGCTGCCAAAGATTTGAGAAGAATCAAACGTTAAGCTACCAGGAACCCATTATCCTCCAGTACTTTCATATTCCAGAGCTGCAACCTACCTGGAGTGCCCAGAAGTACAAGGTGTTCAGTGCTCAAAGACATGGCCAAGGTAAGGAGGGCTGAAACCCAACCACCACTGAACAAGAAACATAAGTTGAAACGTCAAAACTGGGCCAAGAAATATCTGAAGACAGATTTTTTTCAAAGGTTTTATGGACCGATGAGATGAGAGTGACTCTTGATGGACCTGTGGATCAGTAATGGGCACAGAGCTCCACTCCAACGTGGAGGTGGGGTACTGGTATGAGCTGGTATTTTTAAAGATGAGCTAGTTGGACCTTTTTGCATTGAAGATGAACTCAAAATCAACTCCCAAACCTACTGCCAGTTTTTGAAGACACTTTCTTCAAACAGTGATACAGGAAAAAGACCATGATTTTTATGCAGGCCAATGCTCCATCACTTGCATCGAAGTTCTCCACTGCGTGGCCAGCCAGTAAAGGCCTTAAAGATGAAGGAATAATGACATGGCCCCTTCCTCATCTGACCTAAACCCTATCGAGAACTTGTGGGCACTTCTTAAACGCTAGATTTACGGGGGAGAAAAACAATACACCTCTCTGAAGAGTGTCTGGGAGGCTGTAGTCACTGCTCCACAAAAAGCTGATCGTCAACAGATCAAGAAACTGACAGACTACATGAATGGAAAGGCTTATGACTGTTATTGGAAAGAAGGGTGGCTATATTGGTCATTGATTGATTGATTTATTTTTTTTGAAATGTCAGAGATGTTTATTTGTAAATTTTGAGGTGTTTGTTTATTATTCTCACTATAACAGATGAAAATAAACAAGTGAGATGGGAAAATTTTCATTTTTCCTTTAGTTGCATAATAAATCTGCACACTAATAGTTGCCTAATAATTGTGCGTATATATGTATTCCCCTGATGATGTTCACACTCACATTTCCGTTGTGAAACATTCAGGTTTCAGGTTTATTAACATTTTGGATTGACTGATAGCACTGTGTTTGTTCCATATTAAAATTAATCCTCAAAAATACAACTTGCCTAATAATTGTGCACACAGTGTATATGTATATGTATATATATGTATATGTGTATACTGTATATATGTACTGTATATGTATATGTGTATATATATATACATATATGTGTATATGTCAAATGCAAGTAATAAAAAGGTTGTCTTCATGCTTTTATTACTGTAAAAATTAAAAACTATTTACATTTTGGGCAGAAACAGACAACAAAGAATTGCCACGACAATGATCAGCCTACTTCCTGCTGGATGCTTATCATATTGCTTCACGCTACCTAAACTTCAGTGTGTTGTGTTGAAACAAACTAATCGTTCAGATTAAAATCAATAGTATATTGGAATACTTATCTTTATCAAACAGTGGATGCTGAAATATTTAAAATGACAGCTTATTCTTTGGAGCATGCTCTACTTATACTCCTGTAAACACATTTAGACCAATAATGAGGTCAAAATTTTAAGCCTTAACAATGTACAAAGCACCCTAAAGTACAACAGGGAATGTAAAACGTTATCTACATATAAATGTCAATGTGATTCTATGCTGCTTGTGTGTGTGTGTGTGTGTATGTGTGTGTGTGTGTGTGACCACTGAGGTGGAATTAGCTGTATGTGGATGAGAAAACTGACAGCTGATATTACCTTTACAGCTACAGTATATTTGTCATTCAGTTTAGCTACAAAACAAACACTGTCATCCAGCCAATTACTCAACTTGTTTTTATGTTAAATGCATTTCAAGCAAATTTAATCTTTTTTGCTGCTCATGCCTGTGTATCAGTGTTAGGAAATTATTCTTTTTATTGTTTTTTTTTCATTCTACTAAAAGCCAGTATTCTGTTCAGTGACTGAAAGTAGTCACCCACTGGGCTCAGATATTTAATGAGGCTTGAAGGTTTTTGCTCCCATAATACCAGGTTAGCAACTCAAGTGCAAGGTGCCTGCAATTCTAACACAGAAGTATTATAATTTGGCTTTGTTTTGCTTTTGAGCGGGTTGTCACTGTGATATCTTTGGAGATGAAAATTGTTCTCATCTCCTACAGAATGACTCAGAAGGTGACATTGTGTTAAAAGAGCCCTCTTCCCAATGTCACTATACTTGGAGTGTTTTTTTTTCCTAATGAGCTTTTTATGAACTGGCTTCAAAGCCAAAGAAAAAAAGGACTAGTTTTAAAGTACACAAACACATTTAAGGCAAATATTCGTGACTCTACTACTTTAAAGTATTGTAGATGATCAGAAGTATTAATGGAGTGTATTTTTACACTTGAGCCAATTTCAAATCTCTACGTTCTTGTTAATATACTCTAGTTAAGCCTGACATGTCATCACATCAACATGAATATTGAACCGTAGGCAATTATGGATCATCCCTTGAGTTTTTGGGTACAGTTTATTTTGTTTGAAGTAATAAAAAAATGTATTGTTGATTTTTTATTTCTTCTACAAGTGAATATGTATGCATTTAGAATTGCTTCATATGCAATATAAATTATATAGACACAAGCTTTGTTATATGCTAAACATATTTTGTCTGCCTCTTTTATGCACTGGAGCAAAGATAGCAAATTCAGATTTTGTGTCTAATGGTTAAATACCATTACCAATTTTGTCACTTATCTATATTTAAATGTTTACTGTTTTGTAACATTTTATTTTAGTTTCATTCTTTGTAGTGCCATGGGTGTAGAGCAGTTTATCATTACCAGCCACACAAAATAAAGCAAGAGCAGGAACAACAATTGCATTTTAGAGGAATGTACATTTTCATGGTTTTATCAGAAAACAAAGGCAACCCATTTTAATGGTGGAGAAAAGTATAACTCATAACTACAGTACAGCCTGATACATTGTATTAGCTCAGAAGAGACCCTGACTTCAGTCCACAGGTCTCAGTTGAGAAGGCAGCCAAGCCAAAAAGAGAATGCAAAGAAGAAAAAAGGCAGGATGAAAAAAATCCATGCAAATTCTTAAAAGAAAAGGATTAAAGTATCATTAACCTTTTTAAGTGTAAAACAGCTGCCTGGGGGTTGCTTCTGTCTTTTCATGGTCTCAACCACAGCTGATAAAATTAAAGAAAAAAAAGAAAATCATGTTTGCAGCTGGGCAATAACACTAAAGCCTAAGATTTGTGACTATCAACCATAAACACAGATGCCTTCAAAGTTCTGTTTTTCTTCCATGTGAAAGTGGTTGAACAGAACAGATGTATTCATATTGGTGAAGGAGAATGCTTCTGAATATAATTGGCTTTCTCTTCTCTTATTCTCCAGGGACACTTTTTCGCAGGTGAAATCAGATGAGGCAAGAGAGATTTCCACTAAGCAAACTCTTTATTGTTTTTATTTTAAGGTTTCAGGGCAAAGAGGAGCTGGAAGAAAAAGGTCCCAGCTTTGCTCATGACCTTTCCTTTGTTCTCAAATGGATTGTCTTAATTTTAAAAAGATTAATTTATCCTCGAATTACAAGGGTACACTTGTGTGTTAAAGAGTTTGGATGTCCAGTAAAATGTGAAGATGTCATTCCTTTCTCTGAAAAATAATTTTATTTATCACTATTATTTTTTACTACTTATTTCATATGAAGATATGAAGTACATAGAAATTTTTAATTCTGATTTCAATCTATATAACATACAGTTAGTTCAGAAAATGAATAAAAATGTTTGCAAATGAAATATAACTCCAAAGCCTATGAAATAAGTGTTGGTTACTATTACCAAATTTATTTAGATGTATTTTTATTTGCCATTTATTTTTTCCAATTTAATCTGTGCAAAAACTGATAGTAAAGTTTATTTGCGAACTAATTTTATGCCATGTGCAGCATGCCGCCAAAATTGTTAGTGGGGCTGCCTTCTAGCTCTTTTAAGCACACGTTTAGTTGATCTTCAACCAGTTCACTGCCTGTTTGGAGTTTCCACATTCTATGTTTTTGCATTTCACTATAGTTTGCCACTACATTCCAAATATTTGTGAGCTAGGTTAATTTGCAACTTTTAATTTTACCAGTGTAGGTTTGAATGTGTGAATATATAATTTAGAATGGCCTGTGTTACATCTTGGGTTGATTCCGCCTGTGTGCCTAGAGGTTTAGTAATATAATCCAAAAAAAATAAAAAGGTTCACAACAGATGGATGGAAAATAAAGATTTATAACATTTACTTTTAATTTCTCTTTGCTGAGGAATTTAAAATTTTTTTAAAACACTTAATTTAATTTTATTTATATGTAAACAAAATACTTTTTTATATTGAGTTCACATTAAATTAGCCTACTCTTTCTTAAAAAAGAATTGGGATTAAATAGCTGTTGGATTATCAAGATGTGATGCAGCATGTTACTTAACAATTTCTTTGTAGTTGAATATAGCAGTGAAGAGCACTATACAAATAACATGCATATTATACAGTTAACTGAATTTAATTTTATATTCTGTCCATAGTACTAAAGCTGTAATTAGGAATAAACTTTTGCTTAGAGCCATGAGCAAGTTTATTAAAGTATAAAAAGCCAAACAAAAATGTTCTTTCCGCTTTAGGTGGATTAATGCTGCCTCATCATGGTGCATATAGTGTATAACAATTTCTCAAGTTCAAGGTAGCTGCTATATGTAAAGGCCAGATTAAATCCTGGTGTATCAAAGAATATGCTTATGTGAATTCTCTGGAGTGGACATTAGGAAAGCTTCAAGTGGTCTCACTGCCAACAGAAAAAGTTAGCTAGCCCAAAAGCTGCCATGGTTGTTGGTCCTTTTGAATATAAGTCAAGTCTCAGGGGTATAGTGATATCTGAGGCTAACAGAGGTCATTTTATAGGTCAGAGGATGCTTTTTAGGCATACTCTTGAAAGCTGAAGTCAACATTTTAAAAGACCACTCTCTGCAACTGCTCATTAACACTTGAGTTGGAAATTAGGTTTCAGGGTAAAAGCTGACATACAGGCACAGAGATAGGCCGGAAAAGAAGGAGACATTTTGACTAATTGTTTATGATACATTGAAAGTATGAAGGTGCTGCATTATCCTGCCTGATAGTCTGGATGAAGCCTTTTGAAGACATACTCCGTAAAGCCTTTAGAATAGGTCTGTGCGTTACTTTATGTTATTTCATTATTGTTTTACCCCAAATGTATATTGTAGCCGCCAGGGGATGCACCAGCTGCCGAGACACCCGACACAACAGAGACGAGGCAAAAGTTCAGCATAACACACATTTTATTTTATTGTGGGAAATGTTTCCCAAGTCTCCCACCAGCACAGCACAGTATAAAAACACAGTAAACAAAATCTACAACACTTTTTCTTTTCTCTTCTCTTCTCTGATCTCTTTTCTGCCAACACTACTCCTGTGGCAAGCTTCGTCCTGTTTCTCTCAACTCAGGCTGCTCAAGTGAAGTGAGACTGTCCCTTTTATGTTACACCTGGGATCATTTCAGGTGGCTCATCAGCATTATCTGGAAATACTCCTAGGTGTGGTGGACACCCAAAGTGGGACACTACAACTCCTCCGGCAGCCCCCACAGAACCCAACAGGGCAGTACCAAACTCCATTTCCCATGGAGTCTTATGAGAATCTGAGGTGCCGCTGCCATCTGGCACTAGGTGGTAGGCTGCTTCCCCGGTTCTTCCAGGGGTTCTCAACATCTGTCCTGGGGACCCCCTGTCGCGGCGCGGTTTTGTTCCAACCAGTTTCTGTTTTTAATTGAACTCCTGGGCTAATTAACTGAACTGATATTTCCCAAGTTCTGTGTTTAGGGAACAATATATTAATTAGAA
>NC_053168.1:87017328-87105151 GCF_016835505.1 Polypterus senegalus
AATTACTGAGCAAGGGGAAGGTAGAAAGTGCAAAAGTGCTTTTATTAAAAACAGTCAACAAAAACAGTGTTCCAATAAATAATGCAGTTCTTCAAAGTTCATTAAATAAATAACCCATAAAAAGAACGTGGAGGTTAAAATATTAAGAAAAAACAATCCTTTAAAACCAGAGGTTAAAATCTTCTCTAGGAAGCAGTCTTAAAAACAACAAACAAATCCGGTGCATCGTTTATTAGCGTCTCACCTGCTAATCCCGTATGGGTCAAGCAGCAGGCAAGACGCTCTCTGCAGCTGCCCTCCTCTACACTTTTGCGAGACTGGAGACCTCCCGATCCCTGGCTCCGGTATGGCACTCATCCCAGCCTCGGAGAACTTGGTTTCCACCAACGGCCAGGTCGCCCACGTTGGAGACTCCACCACCAAGCCTCCCGACTTCCGTTGCCTTTCCGCGGCTTCTCTGCGGCCCGTCGCTTTCACCTGATCACTCCCGCTACATGGTCGCTCAGCGGGAGCAACCTCAACTCAAGCGCCTGGGTGTTGGCCTAACACCCAGCTTCCTTGCAGCTGCCCATGAGCGCTCAATCGCGCGCTCACCACACGCACGCTCCACGTGTCTGTCTCTCCTGCACCGCATGCTTCCTCGCTCCCTCTAACCTCCGTCCTCTTTCCTTTCCTTTTTCTCTCCGATCGTTTCTTACACCCCTCCATTTTTTTCCCCCCCTCCACACCAACTCGCGCTTCTTTTTAAAACGTGAGGGGCCATTACAGCTGTAGCATTAGCCACGGGAGCAATCACGAATGTGGGCAGTTCCCCACCTGTGCACACGGTGAGAAACGCCCACATCGACGCACGCCCGCGCTCGCTACAACAACGCCTCACAGCCGCCTCGGGTGCGGTGATTATTTAAAATGAATGGCCTTTTCTCAACGAGCTGTGGACCCATAACACCACATAGGCCTTCCCCTTTTCCTATTCCCTGGCTGCTCTATCCTTAGCATTCTTCTCCCAATATACCCAGCATCTCTCCTCTGCACATATCCAAACCAACGCAATCTTGCCTCTCTGACTTTGTCTCCCAACCGTCCAACTTGAGCTGACCCTCTAATGTACTTATTTCTAATCCTGTCCATCCTCGTCACACCCAGTGCAAATCTTAGTATCTTTAACTCTGCTACCTCCAGCTCTGTCTCCTGCTTTCTGGTCAGTGCCACCATCTCCAACCCATATAACATAGCTGGTCTCACAACCGTTCTGTTGATGTTCCCTTTCACTCTTCCTGATAATCGTCTATCACAAATCACTCCTGCCACTCTTCTCCACCCATTCCACCCTGCCTGCACTCTCTTTTTCACCTCTCTTCCACAATCCCCATTACTCTGTACAGTTGTTCCCAAGTATTTAAACTCATCCACCTTTGCCAACTCTACTCCTTGCATCCTCACCATTCCACTGACCTTCCTCTCATTTGCACACATGTATTCTGTCTTGTCCCTACTGACCTTCATTCCTCTCCTCTCTAGAGCATATCACCACCTCTCCAGGGTCTCCTCAACCAGTTACAGATCACAATGTCATCAGCAAACATCATAGGCCACGGTGACTCCTGTCTAATCTCGTCTATCAACCTGTCCATTATAATAAGAAAGGGCTCAGAGCCAATCCGTGATGTACTATGTTAGACTTCTGAACAGTGCTTTTTGAATGTCAACTTAGAGTACAGGCAATTTTTCTTAGAGTATTGGTGAGTACTGTTACACGTGTGGACTCTATGGGATTAGGGTAGTCTGAAGCAAGTGCAATCAAAAAATGCATTAAAGAATCTCACATCTCCCTGTCAAACCATTTGGTTAGCAGTGGTCGGCACTTTTTGAAATTATTTTTAAAGAGAGAAAAAAGGATAACATCGAGACAAGAAAAGTGCAGTAAGAAAAAGAGATAAAGTCCCCATCCCACTGTAAGTAAAATAAAAAAAAGCTGAGGAGAACAAAATGAGCGAAAGAGGTGGAAACAGAGTTCTGCAAAGATCTAGCAAGAGGGCAGGACCAAAAACGTAGTTAATGACGATGTGAAACTTTTTTTTTTGGAGTGTTATACACAGTACTCTTTAGCTATTTGCAGCTCTTTTATTATATTAGCAGAATAATACCTAATTTCTCGGTATGTAATTTAGGCACAATAATGTCAAAAACCCCTTAGTGCATAAGAGGTTATGGAATTTCTGATTATCACTCCTGCTTTATAATGGACCAGTGCATTACCTCTGACACTTAACAATATAAAATCTCCATGTTTTTAATTTATATTTTACCTGACTGGATCATATCAAGAAGAAACTAAGTAAAGTCAATTTATAGGATTACAGGTGCAACAGAATAGATAAAAATGTTTGAAACTGCCTGCCGAAAATATTATGACTTGCGCATTTAAATTTGAAAATGAGATCATATATAACATTTAACTTTATTTAGTTCTCTGACAATAGTTTACATATAAGACATCTTTATTTATTTTAACAAGATATGTGATTCTTTAAATACTGTTTAATGAGATTAAGTGGTGTTATTAGAATGTGTTGTTTATTTATATGCTGACTTGGTGTAAATTAGAATATATTTATATATATTTACATGAAAAGACTGCATTGTATTAGATTTCTTCAGTCTGACATGTTGCACAAGAGAAAATGGGACTCCATCAGTTGGTGTAAATAAAGGATGTCCATGCTGGAGGACTCTTCTTTATCTTCTAAATATTTTCCACAACATAAGCTTACTAACAATCCATACTCAGAGTTATTAATATGTAAGTTCAAAGATAAACACATTAACTAATTAAAGTGCACCATACTTTGCCAGTGTAAAATTGGGTGTAACAGTGAAACTGAAATTTTAATGAAATGATTGTAGTAACTGGCAGGGTCAGTAAGAAGCAATACTTTAACTCATTTCACAATCTAACACACTAAAAATCACATAAATAATTTTCCATATTGATAACGAGATCACAATGACTTATAATTTTTTGAGTTTAGGTAGTTTGGCTGCTAAAGAAAATCTTAAGTCAAACATACAAGCAAGGCTGAAATAGGATTTTTTTTTTTGCTTTTACAACATTGACCTCATTCAGTTCCTTATTTCATAAGGTATTTTACACTTTAAACTTATGATTTCCTCAATGAAAAGATAAGACAAACAATATTTTCATATTGTGATAACGTTTCTGTTTCTGGCTTTCTTTTTTTCGAACAATACTTTTTCTATAAAGTTATTTTCTTATTGTTTTTTCTTTAAGCTTTACCAAAAACTGGTATAGTTGCCCCTTGTGATAAGCCAAGATCTGACAGCATCTTATGCTATTCATCTGCTTCTATATAAAAGAATGTCTGCATGATCTGCACCGTACCTGAAGATCAAAAAAGTGTCAAAAACACATCCATATCATTGCAACTACAGTTGCAACTACAGTTTCATCTTTGATCTGGTCCATCACAAGACAACTGTTCAAAATTTAAAACTAAAAATAACACAGAGGACTTGAGAAATTTACATTTCTTTAGTTACTAAGAAAGATTTTTCTTTTTGAGGGTTCTTAGAACTTTTCCAATTTGGCAAGTATGGGAGTTCATATCAGGTGAGCACACCAAAATATAATCAATGTAAACCATAATGTCCAATAGATCTCAAAGGTAGTGCCTTACTAGCAAATATAATACTGCAAGAGCATTTGATTAGTCCATAGGGTATAGAAGGTGCAGTATTGAACACTGTTTTCCACTTAGTCCTTCTCAAACACAGATATGCTTTGTAGATCAGGCATGGTGCATACAGCCAACTCACAGCACCAACTGACAAGTGGTGAGATCAACAGATGAAGGTTGATACTATAGCGCCACACCATTGCAGTGCTCACTGGAGTCTGGCAGTGGATTCTTGCACTTCATATCCTATAAAGGGCTGCTCATATGCAACTATGGCAGGCTTACTGTGACCAGTTTAAACTCCTTGCAAAAGCACATGCGCTTTTCAAAATGTCAGGGTATTCTTCTTTTCAGATTGCGGTCATGTAAATGGTGACAAAGACACATCAGCAGAGTTCTTGAATGCTTCGTTATGAAAAGACGTGGCAGGGATGTGGAGTTCTGCACTGGCATGGTGTCATATATCAGCCAGCATTTCTCCTCTGGCTGGGGTTCAAAGTTGTGTTTCTTGTCTGTATTCTCCAATTTTGGATAATTTATTCATATTAACTTTTCTTTTGTTTATTATGTGCATTGATCCTTGTGGTTATTTGTAATTGGAAAATTGCCTTGATTATGTCCCATATGTTTTGTGGGTGGTCCCCCAAGGGACGGAGCCACTTGCCAATGATCTCCAGGAACTGCCCGCCACCCTATATATTCCTGACGGTTATATTCTATTTATCCTGGTGGTTCTTTTCGAATGCCCTAGGGGATGGAGTGTTACTTGTGTTTTGGTATGCTTTTTTGCTTTTGTGATTTTTTGAACCTGTGCTCTGTTTGCTGTGGTTTACCTTACCTTCTCCGGCAATTCATTTTGTGCTTGAAGGAGCTTTTTGGACTACAGAGATTTTTGTTTTATTGAATCTTGTATTTATAAAGATTTTCTGGAGCCCATTGGTTTCTAGTCAGCATTTAGACAGTAATTTACCCCTAGAGGGCATTAGTATTTTAGGACTTCTGTGCATGACACATGGCATAAAGCAGGGGTATGAAATGCTGCATGTCTGTGTGGTGATCAATCCTTGATAAATGGCCAAGCAAAGCTCCTTCTGTGGTGCTGCAAATGTACCAATCTGCTGGCTGTACCCCTTTAACAGTAGAATTACCAGAGCCTATGAAAAAACTTGTAGATCCGGCCCACCTTAAATCCCACCGCAGCAAGCAGCCTGCTATTCCATCCCCCCACTGCCACAGAACGTACACAAAGTTCTGCCAGCTCATGCCTTGATTATCTGGGAGTGAAGTGCTGGAGTTTTAGAGTGAACATAATAGATCGTTATTTAGAGCACATGCATTTTATGTGTGTTCCATTTCTACAATAATCTGTGTAAACACATTGTTAAAACAGAAACAGTTTTTTATATTTTAACAGTAAATGACAAAATGTAGACATAAACTATAGAATGTGCAAAGCCTGAAGTCCAAAGATCAAATAAACACTTTCACAAAAGATTCAAAGACAATACAACAGCTTTTGTGGTGTAGCAGTAAGATTTGCTGACTTCTAATCAAGAGTCCCCGGTTCAATCCTGACTGCCTCTTATATTTGCCATTTTCAGTAGTGAGCTGCTCTTATTGTTAATATTATACAGTGCACACATACATTTGGTTTGCGTCCGTAACAGCAGGTGTACATTTATAGTACTTGTAAAAGTTACCTTTTTTTTCACTTTTATTCTCTCAGTCACGATCACGATACATACTACCGCCCTAGGGATCTGAAGCTGATAGTTTTTATTTGAAACTGGGAATAAATGTACAGTAGATGTGAGTAGTGTTTTGAGGCAATGGAACTGGACATTCTCTGATCTGAATGGATAAAAGCTGACACACAAATGATGGTGAATCTGCCTTCTTCGTATCTCATAATCACTTGATTTTTTTTGTATTCAGTTTTATTGAGTGTGTGGTCGAAGGTCGAGGGAAACAGCAGACCGACACTGATCCGAAGAAAAATATAACAGTTTCTTTATTAGTTCTTTGGTGAGCAGAGGGACCCTTGCAGAGCCTCTGTCAGCTAATGTCACTGACAGTTACCAGCAAAAGCCCAAATTTGCGGGGGGTGAGTTCCTTTTTATAACAGACTTCAGAGTCAAGCTTAGCATGAGACAAGATTACACAATAGTTTGGGGGGGTTCAGTACTATGCCCAAGGGTTACATCATTTGGTTCAAAATAATAAAGCAGAAGTGAAAGTACCTGTTTGCTGCTTATTAGACAAAACATGCAGACGTTTCCTAACAGATTAACAGTCTTCTTTTTAGAACAGACTAAAAGTTCAGCAGTTTTCTTAAAAATGTTGCAAGTTACTTTTTAGCTTACATGTATTTTGCAGAGGCAGTTTAAACAATAGCTTATTGAATATTTGTACATTAATACATATAATATTATAGCTTAATAACAATTTTTTCTTTCTCAAGTGTTCCTGCTGATGCTGAATTAGTATCACCTTATGGTTTATGATGTCAAAAAAAAAAACAAACAGAGACGTAGGTATATATGATATTTGGAATTATTAATTTTATGACCTGTATAGTATATTTCGGAAAACATTGTGGCACAGATGCAACATTATTCATATTATTCATATTCATTTGCATAAAATCTTCGGTTGTCATCAGTGACTGAGTGTTTTGCGTGTTTTATTTTTTTTCCCTGATCTTGCCAGTGTCCACGTTGCTGTATGGTGGAGTTTCTTTTGTACTCCAGGACATACAGAAGGAAGAATAGTACAGAGAGGTCAGTTCTGCATTATATGCAATCATCAGATTCAAATTTTAACAGTTCACAGACACGCAAGGACTGTGCTTCCTACATTTACGACATGTGTACCTATAGCAGCACAATACAAAGAAGCACCAAATACACAGTTCCTGTTTGCCTCCACTCCTCCATGGTAAGCTTCATCCCTCTTCCTCCCGACTCTGGCTATCTGAATGGAGTGAGGTGGCTCCTTTTAAGCAGACTCAGAATCACTCCCAGGTGTGGTGAGAACCCAATGTAGGGCTTTGCAGGTCCCAACAGGTTTGTGTCAAACTCCATCTCTCAGTGTGCCCTGCAGGAATCTGTGGTGCCACAAACCACCCAGGAGGGCTGCTCTAGCATCCCAGAGAAGGTAGTGTCTTGTAGATGCTCTGTCCCACGGTCCTTTCATCCAGTTGGCATCCCAGCCAGGTAATGGCTCTGGCTGCTCATCACAACATGTTCAGTACTGTCACAAACCCTGCCTCACCCAACTTACCAGAGGTTAGTGGCAACTGGATCTGCCACACTTTCCCTCAGGCCCAAGAGGCTGAAGCTCCACTTGTGGCCATGTCCCAGGGCCGATGGATTTTAGCAGAAGTTGAAGTGATGGTGGTGGAGCTGCAGAAATAGCAGTCTCTCAGTTGTCTCCTTTCCTTTACTGATGATATGAATGGCATTCCAGATCCTGGATCTTAGCATTGAAACTCTTACACAACTCCTCATATGATTCCAGCATGTCAATTTTAGGTGTTTTCCTCACTTGTCACTTTGCTGGTTTGCACTGTAGGTCTTCTCCTAGTCCTGTTTCTGACACCAATATGGTTTTGTGGTGCTCACCAGTGCCGTGTGCCAATGAATTCCTACTTTTTACACCACTCTTCTAGGTAGCTGTTTATACTTTAGAGGACAGCATACTGAGTTCGCACTAGTAGCCAATCTTGTATGACTTTAAAAGGCTTGCCATTTTCATAGGCTGCCCTGTCGGTGACTCTGAAGCTGCTCATTTGTATGATGGAATGCCTATTTATACTGATGGTGACTCTTCCCTAGGCTGATGCAACCTGTCAGTGCCGTCAGAATATTGTTTTGTATTCTTTGTTAATGATGCATGTGAACTATACATTATGACCTATTATTTTTATGAAACAAAAGTTAGGACCTGTTTCCCAATGTAAGTACAATACTATACAATACAATTCATTTTGTAAGCCAATCCGATGAAAGGACCCCTCTACCCCACGATTCCTGTGATCTTCCATCAGGGATGACGTTACCTTAGGCAGGCAAAACAACTTGGCAGGTGGGCTGTGGCACCAAGTGCCACATTTGAGTACCGTGAAGAGAAACAGAATAGGTTAGGGTTAATATCAAATTCTAACTATCATGTATCATATATCATATCATATATCACCTTATCCATAAATATTTTCAAAATTTTACATGTGCCATGAGATAAGAGAGGAGTTTAGGTCAATGTTATGGTACAATTCAAGACACCATGCAGTTCTTTGCAAGGCTCCAGGACACTTCTACACTAGGGAAGGTCCCACTTAAGGCATGGCTCAAATCAGTGAAGATAGTTGTGGCAACTGTGAAAAACTGGACTAATGCAACTAAAGAGATTGCTTAGATTTCATTGACTGGGTTATGTTTAAAAGTGTGACTACCAGTTTAGATGAATATACAGATACTATCACTTCATACATCAGCAACCATACCACATGCACTTCAGAAGAAGTCATCCACCTGAAGCTAAGCATGTTCAGGCCTGGCCAGTACATGGATGGGAGACCATTTTGGAAAGGTTCGGGTTGCTGATGGAAGAAGTGTTGGTAAGGCCAGAAGGGGGCGCTTACCCTGTGGTCTGAACTGTGGATCCCAATGCCCCAGAGCAGTGATGGGGGCACTGTGCTGTTAAAGTGGAACTGTCCTTCAGATGAGGTCGGGTCGCAGGGGCAGCAGCCTAAGCAGGGAAAGCAGCAGACATCCCTCTCCTTGGCCACCTCCTCCAGCTCCTCTGGGAGGACCTTGAAGCGTTCCAGGGCCAGCCGGGAGATATAATCCCTCCAGCGTGTCCTGGGTCTGCCCCGTGGCCTTCTCCCAGTAGGGCATGCCTGGAAAAGGCGTCCAGGGGGCATCCTAATCAGATGCCCGAACCACCTCAACTGACTCCTCTCAATGCAGAGGAGCAGCAACTCTACTCCGAGTCTCTCCCGGATAACTGAACTCCTCACCCTATCTCTAAGGGAAAGTCCACCCACCCTGCGAAAAAAACTCATTTCGGCCGTTTGTATCCGCGATCTTGCTCTTCCGGTCACTACCAAAAGTTCGTGGCCATAGGTGAGGGTAGAAACGTAAATCAACAGCCTCACATTTTGGCTCAGCTCTCTCTTCACCACGATGGACCGTTGCAGAGCACGCATTACTGCAGATGCCGTACCAATCCATCTGTCAACCTCCCGCTCCATTCTTCCCTCACTCGTGAACAAGACCCCAAGATACTTGAACTCCTCCACTTGAGGCAGTACTGTGCTCCCAACCCGTAGAGAGCATTCCACCCTTTTCTGGCTGAGAACCATCGCCTCGGATTTACAGGTGCTGACTCTCATCCCTGCTGCTTTGCACTCAGCTGCGAACTGCTCCAGTGAGAGCTGGAGGTCACTGTCCGATGAAGCCAACAAAACCATGTCATCCGCAAATAGCAGAGACCAGATTCTGAAGTCACCGAAGATCCCCTCACCCCTCAGCTGTGCCTAGAAATTCTGTCCATATAACTTATGAACAGAATCGGTGACAAAGGGTAACCCTGGCGGAGTCTAACCTCAACAGTAAACGAGTCCGACTTATTACTGGCAATGCGGACCAAGCTCCTGCTTCTCCTGTACAGGGACTGGATGGCTCATAACAACGAGCCTTGTAACCCGTACTCTTGGAGCACACCCCATAGGATGCTTCGAGGGACACGGTTGAATGCCTTCTCAAAATCCACAAAACACATGTGGACTGGTTGGGCAAACTCCCATGCCCCCTCCTGGATCCTGGCCAGGGTGTAGATATAGTCCAGTGTTCCACAGCCGGGGCGGAATCCGCATTGTTCCTCTTGAATCAGAGATTCGACCATCAACCGAACTCTCTTCTCCAACACCCTTGAATAGACCTTAACGGGGAGGCTGAGGAGTGTGATCCCCCTATAGTTGGAGCACATCCTCTGGTCACCCTTCTTAAAAAGGGGAACTACCACCCCGGTTTGCCAATCCAGAGGCACTGCCCCCGATGTCCATGCGATGTTGCAGAGATGTGTCAACCAGGACAGCCCCACAACATCCAGAGCCTTGAGGAACCCAGGGTGAACCTCGTCCACTCCAGGGGCCCCGCCACTTCGGAGCTTTTTAACTACCTCGGCGACCTCAGCCCCTGTTATGGACGGGGCCCCCCCGGAATCCTCCAGCTCTGCTTCCTCTAAGGAAGACATGCAGGTGAGATTGAGAAGATCCTTGAAGTATTCCTTCCACCGGTCAATAACGTCTACAGTTGAAGTCAGCAGGACCCCATCTCCACTGTACACAGTGTTGGTGGAGCACCGCTTTCCCCTCCTGAGGCACCTGACGGTTTGCCATAACCTTCTTGGTGCCGACCGAAAGTCGTTTTCCATAGCTTCCTCAAACTCCTCCCATGCCCGAGTTTTTGCCTCTGCAACAGCCGATGCTGCCACACGCTTGGCCCGCCGGTACCTCTCAGCTGCCTCTGGAGTCCCACTGGTCAACCAGACCCGATAGGACTCTTTCTTCAGCTTGACGGCCTCTCGAACCTTAGGTATCCACCACTGGTTTCATGGATTGCCGCCACAAGAGGCAACTACAACCTTGCGGCCACAGCTCCGTTCTGCTGCTTCGACAATGGAGGCTCGGAACATGGCCCATTCAGACTCAATGTCCTTCACCTCCCTCGGAATGAGGTTGAAGTTCTGCTGGAGGTGGCAGTTAAAGATCTTTCTGACCGGTTCCTCCGCCAGACGTTCCCAGCAGACCCCCATTATTCGTTTGGGTCTGCCTGGTCTTCTGGCAGCCTCTCCCGCCATCTGATCCAACTTTCCACCAGGTAGTGATCAGTTGACAGCTCAGCCCCTCTCTTCACCCGAGTGTCCAAGACATAAGGTCGCAGATCTGATGACACGATTACAAAGTCGATCATCGAGCTGCGACCTTGGGCATCCTGGCGCCAAGTGCACTTATGGACACCCTTATGCTCGAACATGGTGTTTGTTATGGACAATCCATGACCAGCACAGACGTCCAACAACTGAACACCACTCGAGTTTAGATCAGGGAGGCCATTCCTCCCAATCACGCCTCTCCAGGTTTCACTGTCGTTGCTGATGTGAGCATTTAAGTCTCCCAGCAGGACGATAGAGTCCCCAGGAGCTGCACCATGCAGTTCCTATTTAATATTTGATATTAAATATTGATATTTAATATACTGTAAAAAGAAAATGAAAGGCTATTCATTGAAAAGTGACAATGCTTTCTAAATGTCACAGAGCAAGCAAGCAATCTCACCTTTATTTTTAATTTTTATTTTACTGAAACTGGTTTATCTTTTGAATGTAAAAGCAGTCAAGTCTGCCAAGAAACAATGAGATCATATTATACTGTATGGTGAAAGATGCCCGGACACAGACAGACACTCAGACAGCCCGGATTCCAAGAACACACACTTTTAATTTCTGCTCCTGCACACAGCACCAAACAATGCACAAATCACCAGTAAAGCTCACAGTGCTTTTCTTTATTCCTTCCTTCCTTCCTTTCCTTCTCTTCTGCCACCTCCACTCCTCCAAGCTCTTTCCTCCATCCCCTGACAATAGCTCCTCGAATCGAGTAAGGCGGCCCATTTTATGTTGCATCCAGATGTGCTCCAGGTGCGCCCCCCTGATGAACCTCCTGCAGTACTTCCAGGTGCATTTGGTTCCTCTTCTGGCAGCACTTCCTGGTGTGGCCATGGACCCCAACAGGGTTGAGCTTCCAAGCTCCCCAACTGTGGCCCTGATGTAATCCAGGGGGGGCTATCCTTTTGTGCCCTGGAGAAGATATTGCCCCTCTCCTGGTCCTTCCCTTCTCCAGGTGTCCCCGTGGGGCAAGGTCCCCAATCGCCTGCCACAACTGTATACTGAAATTCAGTTTATTATTTTGACAGACATAACATTTAATCAAATAGCCAAATGTAATCAAAGCCAAAATGTCTTTATTCCAATGGCATATTTAAACATGGGAAAGTAATTCATTATCTGACTGTAATGCCTGGCTGTTATAAGTAAGTCACAAAAAATTTAAGATACTTGTAACAAACAGAGGTTTCATTTCACAAAATCCTATCATACCATAATGAAAACACTCAAAATAACAGCAGTCAGGAATATAAGAGAATTATTCACTGTGATACTTGAGATACAATAAAAGGGAAACATTAACGGGAATAACTATTTTCATAATTATGTAATTATGATATTTACTGTAATGTTGCAGCAGACATCAAAACAGGAAAAGAGAATGATAATACTTAAAAACATGAAAGGCAATCCATCATGGTGTCCTGCTGCCAACTGATCAAGATACAGATCACGGCTTCAGCTTATATGGCTTTGTCCTGCAAACACAATATGACTCATAAGATTATTCAAATTGGTATCAAAAATAAGATAGTAATAACTTACTTACAATTCCTGTAAAACAGAACCCCACATGCTAACAATAACCTTTGTCATCCAAAGCAGCAGCATGTGTGGGGAAGCCCACCTGAAAGCTAATTAGCTCTCTTTCATGTTGCACTTTGACTAAAATATGACTTGCTGATATTTTTGTCATAAATGAGTGCTGCAGTGCAATTAAGTGAAATTAGTTAACCTTTACAACTGTACTCTGCACACTTCTACCTTCTAGGTTTTTTGTTCCTATTTTCCAACTTTACAAAAAAACAAAACAAGTAAAATATGTGTGCATCATTATGGGAGCCCACTACTGTTTCATATTTTTTTGTGTATAAGTTTCAGAAATACGAGGACTAACACAGTGTTTTTGTATGTTTTGCATTGCCATTATTAATTAGGATTCAGAAATGCAAAGTAAATAAAAAAATACATCGGAAAATTTGGCAGCGCAATTGTTAATACTAGAAATTTATTGTATAATACTTTGAACATACTCATAGAATAATCCAATGTATTTGCTACACTCCTCATTTTTCTATATAATCTCCATCAATTCTAACAACCTTGGGCCAGCGCAAAACAAGGACATTATACCCTTCTTCTCCAAGCCTGCATCCTGCATTGACACCCATACCCTTCCAAAGGGATGCCATGATCTAGGGATTTAAAAAGGTAAAAATCTTAGGGAAAAGTCAGCCCCAGAGGGTGGATGGCCATGCAAGTTTTGTTTCCATGGACATATCAATCACTGCATGGCACCATTTTGACAACTAATTGAACATGCGCCAGGAATCAAAATGCTCAGCAGCGCCACTAGAGCCAAGTGGAAAGTTCAAATTGAACACAGAATAACCTGCAGACATTTCCTGTTAATTGTGACTCAAGTATATAACATTTTTTTGGCAACGCTCATAATTTTCCATACAAGATGTATTGTATGCTGTAAAGAACTGCCAAAATGTTACTACTGATACATTAGTTGTCAGAATGTAGCAGTTTTCAATTATGTTTAAAGTATTGACCTTTAGTAGACACCTAAAATAAATACAAAATAGTGCTTTTGTACAAATTGCCTGAGCAATGATTAGAACGAATATGGCACCTGTTACAAAATGATATTATTATGACATCAGAATCATCTAAACTATAATATTTTTATTATAATACAGTTTATTATTTTGACACACAGGATATTTAATCAAAAAGCCTAATGTAATCAAAGGCAAAATGTTTTTATTGCAATGGTATATTTAAACATGGGAAAGTAATTCATTACCTGACTATAATACCTGGCAATTATAATTAATTAGCAAAAGTTTGTCCCTAGCAATCTATGTATTATACAATCAGAACATTGAAATGAAGAGCAGATGCTGTGAGCTCAAAGACGTGAGCACCTTTGAGAAGCAGATTCAGCTGCTCCTTGTTCGCCAGTTCCAACTGATTCAGCAGATGGCTTGTCTGCAGGCTGTACCGGATGCCTTGTGTACTTATCATTCAGTCCATCCAAATCTGAGCTGACAACATTGATTCTGCACTGTGAAATGTAGCATTAGTGGATGGCACAGAGATTAAGACTGGTCTGCATTTGCTTTACCCCAACTCCTCACATCACCCTAACTCCAGAACTTAGCCTGAGATGTAGCAAACTATTTGTAGCTCTCAGTTCTCCTACCTTACTAGAAGACTGTCTAGGCATGATCATCGATGGAGACCCCATTGTCCATAACTTCAAGTTTTCATCATCAGTCTTTGAGAAGAACATGAATGTTTTGGACTTTAGTACTGAATGACATCTGCCACTGCCAGTCAGAGGGGCGAAAGATGAACTTCTCTTCATTCCCACAAGTTGTCTGATGAAAGGACCACCACTGCAAGGATCATCATGTTTGAGCTCCTCCTAATGATGAGAAGATTGGAAAAAGCATTATCAGACTCTTCTCCTTGGATACCTGACTATGTAGACAGCTGGGACATTTTTTGGGAATGACCATAGTTCTTCAAATGGGATGGCCTGCACTCCACCAGGAATGCAAGGGTCCAGGATTCTCACTGACAGCATAAGCAAAGTAACAACATATTCATGATTATTTACCTACAGACACTAGCATAAATTAAAATAGAAGTAGCTGTAGGACATCTAACTAAAGAGGAAAAAAAAAAACCAGGTGTAAATATATAATGTAGTTGTCCTTTAGATTTGGAACAGCCATATTATTCTAAGACTTTTAAAATGGCTTTACTTAATATTACAACTTTAACTAGTTGGTTATTTTATATAAATTTTCATATTGCTGCTATAAAATACATTACTTTATTCTGAGTAAAACATAGCTTAGCAGAGATGGAGTTGCCGTGCTGATTGAAACAACCCCTGCAAATATGAATTTTATTCATTCTGTCTGCCAAGTAAAAAGTGGTGGTGGCTTGGCAAATGTTTACTCAAACCTGATAATTGTGAAGATATCAGTCTTGTCATTCTGGCTTTTTGAATAGCTATTTGTTATTGTCAAAGGAGTTACACCAGTTTTTGCATGAGCTATCTATTGTCCACCAAAATATAATGCTTGCTTTTTCAATGAATTTTCAAATGTACTATATATCATAATAAATAATTATTACAAGTTCATGATAGCAGTTATAACTAATCAGTGTGACCCCAATACAAGGGAGTTTATAAATATTGTGCAATCCTCTGATCTTAGTCAGCATGCCACCCAGCCAACACATAAAGGTGGACATATGTCAGATTTATGAATATCTAAAAGACTTTCAGTTGATGCTAAAGGTTCACTTCTCCATTTACTTTGACATTACAATACCTGTAATTAAGGCTAAAAAGGAGCATATTGTTAAGAGATGGTATTCTGCCATCCATCTTTTTATTATTGTTTTAATTTGGAAGTTTCTTATTCTATTACATCTAGAAATACTTATAGCCATCCACAGCTTATATTTTAGTGACAGCAGAATCCCAATTTAACATTCCCATGTTTAACATTTTCCCACAATTTATATTTTTGAATAGTGAGTAGTGGTGATGGCTGGTTTTTCAGAAGGAACATTAATTTTGGGAAACAAAAATAGGAATGTTTGTGTTATGCTTAAATTTTATTTTATAAACATTCAAATATCTGTAATTTATTAATGTATTAAAAAACAGTGACAAATTTTATAAGTGCAATGTATCTTAATCGTAGCAAATAAAAAGAAACATTATTGAATGAAAATTTTTAAAAATTTTTCAACTAATCCAACACCATAATTTCATATTAGTTTTTAAGTGGTTCCCTGCACAGTGATCGTAGCACTGTACTGCATGTGAACAGAATATTCCCACATATATGTCAAAGATTGCATCAAACAGTGAGGCGCCTGGTGGTTCCCACCCTTATATATAAATTTAAAATTTTAAATATAAGTAATTTTTATTTAGTCGACAGAAATTGGTAGGAATGAAAGGTAAATTGAAGTCTGAATACAGTGACGTTGCCGTACGCCTGCTAAAGGGCCCTACTGACACCAACTCAAAATCTGATTGGTTGAAGCAATAGGTTAATCGACATTTATTCTGTGTTAGAGTGCCTCCACAACAGATTCTGAAAGCCTCTCTGCCTGGCAACAAATGACGGCTGAAATGTGATTGGTTAAACATTTTAATACGAAACTCCGCATCCCACGGCTATCGAGCTGCATTCTATTACAGTATATATGGATGAAAGTATGTTCCAGTTATGACCATTACGCATAGAATTTTGAAATGAAACCTACCCAACTTTTGTAAGTAAGCTGTAAGGAATGAGCCTGCCAAATTTCAGCCTTCTACCTACACGGGAAGTTGGATAATTAGTGATGAGTTAGTGAGTGAGTCAGTGAGTGAGTCAGTGAGGGCTTTGCCTTTTATTAGTATAGATAGATAAGTTTTTCTTAAGTTTGCATATGCTGGATTTATGTCCAAGTGTCTGTTGATGGCGTTCTTATTTGATAACCAGGATTCAGCCAGCTCTCTAGCACTTAGTATTGGCTTTAAATTTTACTTTTACATCGTCCCAATTAAATGTATGTCCTGTTGATTTAGTATGCATATAGATCAATGATAGTGAGCCCTTTCTTCTGACGGCGTTGCGGTATATATATATATATATATATATATATATATATATATATATATATATATATATATATATATATATATACTAGACATTAAGCCCGTTACAATAACAGGCGCTAGAACAGTAGGGCATAAACATTAGTAGGAACAGTCTATATTAAATGGCAAGGGACCTTGTATATGGCTGTAATATGCGTCACAGTATTGTGTGCCTTTAATTTTCTCTTTCAGTAATACTGGTTTGTATTTCCGTAAAATGCCTGTAATTTTGTCTGACAGTAATACAGTGGAACCTCGGTTCACGACCATAATTTGTTCCAAAACTCCATTTGGTCGTCAACCGAAGTAATTTCCCCCATAAGATTGTATGCAAATACAATTAATCCTTTCCAGACCGTATGAACTGTATGTAAATATATAATTTTTTATGTTTTTAAGCACAAATATAGTTAATTATACCATTGAATGCACAGCGTAATAGTAAACTAAATGTAAAAACATTGAATAACACTAAGAAACCTTGAACAACAGAGAAAACTAACACTGCAAGAGTTTGCGCTATAACCTTACGGCCTGCTCACTAAAAACACTTTTAAGCACAGGGGAAAAAAATGAACATTTGAAAAATCCGTAATTTAATAAACAACCAAGAAAAGTAACATTGCAACAACGCACATGCGTGCCTGTGTGTGTGTTTCTCTTGCGGGCCTGCGTGTGTGTGTCTGTCTCGTGTGCGTGTCTGTCTGTCTGTCTGTCTGTCTGTCTGTCTGTCTGGCAGTCGCCCTTGTGTGTGTGTGTCTGTTTGTCTGTCTCGTGCGCGCCTTTGTGTGTGTGTCTGTCTCGCGCGTGCCTGTGTGTGTGTGTGTCTGTCTCGCGTGCGCCTGTGTGTGTGTCTGTCTCGTGCGCGCCTGTGTGTGTGTGTCTGTCTCGCACGTGCCTGTTGTGTGTGTGTGTGTGTGTCTCGCACATGCCTGTGTGCCCTCTCCGCACAGGGAATGCACAGGAAGAGACTGAACACGTGCGGTGTGGCCTTGCTTATGCGCACTTCACCAGAAGACACACACACGGACACCTGGACGCACACAGTGGTTTTATTAAAGAGGATATGTATGTCTGTGTATGAGGATGCTTATATAAAGTAAGCTTTCAAGAAATGTAAATTAAAACACATCCAATAATAATATAAGTTAAAATTATTGGTGGACATTTTTTTTTAATTAATCTGTATGTTACCTTCTTCAGTCACCACCTCAGATCCACTAATAGCCACCCAAAATCTATCCCCACAAGCAATTTGGATGCAAAATGACCTTGCTTTTGGTGGATTTGTATTTTGCAGTTTCATTTATCCATTGATATAACCAAGAAAATCTATATAATAAATCTTTATTACCTGATTGGTTAGTTTGTCTTTTTTCTGGTTGGTCAGTTTCTCTGTCATTCCTCAATCAAATGCAATGAAGACAGGAAGTACCATGCATGAGTGGGTTGGCACACATGAGGATACCAAGGAAAAAGACCAGGAGCAACACAGAGTTGCCTTCAAACATGGCAAATATTGATAAGAATGTGAGTGATGTTTTTACAGCGGGTAATGGGTCTCGTCTACCATTGGTGAGAGTCAGACTGGAGTTGAACAAGACACCTTGAAAGAGTCTGAGAAGCAGGCAAAAGAGTAATACTACAGGTTAAAATAAGAGAAGTAGTATCAATATTTGAAATTAATCCTGTTACATCTGTTTAACAGGTAACACATCTAATATTAAAAATAAAAAGTAAAGTGCAAACCATTCAAATTAACAGTTGTCAGTGGTACGTTGCTTACAGAAGTATTCTTAGCTAATAACTAACTTTTCTTTCTCAGAACCCCTGAATTTCCAGCTAATTCAGTCTCTATCTAGAAGTCACCTTGAAAGTCAATTACAGTGAGTAGATTACTGTTGCTTGTTTTTTCTAAATTTATATTTTGCTTTCCATAAACTCTTGTCTCTGAAATAAAAACAAATAAATACAACTACTGACATTTCAGAGTTGTTTGTTTTTAATAATTAAATTGTGCTAACTTGTTAAACAGCATTCAGCTACCGTTTAAAAGTGGGTATACGTAAGCACAGCTATTCAGAGTTGTTGAAAGACTGAAGGAATTGGATCTTTTCAGAACAAGCAAACAAACATTCAGAGGAGAAACAACAAAAGTATTAGAGTTATAAAATGAATGATCAAAATTTGATGCCTGCTTCCACTTTAAAATGTTCTTAACAGGGCACAGAGACAAGAGGGTTAAGGATGACATTTTCACAAATATTACATAGCTCTGCACAGAGAGAACGTGACACATATAAAAAGTTTGGCGTCCATGAGCTTGAAAGGCTGCACCCAATCTCTGTATCCTTGTCATCTTCACAACATGGGCATAAGACAGAAACAAAAGAGAGAGGGAGAAAATACCCTTTCGACAGGTACAAATGCAGCACTTCAGACTGAAAACTTTTGTCCTGTCATTCCACACACAACAGTGAAAAATGAAATATTTTTGGTTGACTTGTTGATGTGTTGGATTTCCCCAAAAGCGCACCCAAGAGACACATGGGGTATAACATTCACATTGACCTTCAATTTAATTCAGCATTTCTTATCAACATATTAATTAAGAAGATTACTTTATAACACTGTAAAGTTGGAAATATAAAATGACAGCGGTAAAATTCAAAATGATAAATGTCATAATCAAACATAACACTGATGTTAATAATTGTAAAGCCTTGTAACCAGAAAGAGTTGTACAGATGGTTAAGTAAACTTAGTTAAAACCCAAAACTAAAAAAAACTGATGCATAAAGATTAAGGATGTGGGCGAAAAGATAAAACTACAGTCTAGTTGACTTAGACCAACTAGAAACCCACCTTGTCCAACAGGGAGAGTTAAATGTGTGTAACCATGAATGCTGAATGCTCTCTGTCCCGTTCATGTATGCATACGCATAAAGCTAAACCACCATTTCCCTGGAAAAACAGACTGGTTCTTCTATGAATGTTATCAACATTTAATTCTCCGGGATGACCAATGAAAACTGATTGTCAGCATATAATGTGGCTGAACTGTTCATGAAAATGATGTATGTATGATATAAATGTGTTACTGTACTGCACTTTAAACTTTACAACCCTTAGCATCCTTATAATGCAAATCTTCTCAGTTTCTCGGGTATTATTTGAAATTGACATTATACATGTTTAATATTTTCAAACAGCAACCATGTTTCCCCTACAAATCAAGAACTGAGAATGTTTAGTTATGCCTGGGCACCATCGTGTTGTGTATTTAAAAAAATATACTGTGCCGGTAGGAAACAATGCAAACAGTGCAGCAAATTTCAGCCTAAAAATTGATCATATTCTTTATTGGTGACATGCATAAATTATACAGTAGGAGTGAAGTTTTTTAGCATATTCAAACAAGGACTTTAGTTTTTAAAATGAAACATAACTTCATCTTGGCAAGAAGCAGCATGCATCCCCAATCTGTTTTTTATTACATTTTTTGTTTATTAATTTTGGACATCATTTATATTTAATAAGATTTGACAGGAAAAATGTAATACCTGGTATTTTTTCATAAAACAGTTTCAGCTAGTTCTCTATAAATCACTTTTGTATTTACTGTGACACAATGTTTTACTGATCGCGGACGTGTGAATCTGGAAGCCCTGAATAAGTGCAGGTGATTGAGGGCAGAGTGACAGATCACACCTGAGATCTCCTGTTCTTCCCTTGTGATGATTAATGACCGGGGTATTGTGCGTTGATACTAGGCAGCCAAAGTCCTTCTAGAAATTATAGCACCTTGCACACTTTCTCTTTATCTGGCCAGCTGTTACACACCTGCAAGCATCCCAGTGCTCCTACTACACATTTTCTTCCTCTGGGGTTGTTACTTATGAGATCCAGATGGCAGATGATGAAGAATTAAAAAGCTAAAGAGCATAAAGGTGCTGATGTTAACTTACCGTACTGAGAATGGACAGATGGGTTAAAAGCAAAACCTTGTTATTTTTGTACTATGTATTACACATAAAACATAAGACTAAAATAGCATTGAAGCCCTCACTTCAAAAAATAAGAAAAGTGAAAAAGTTCCCTTTGTTATTTCTTGAATTTTCAAAGCTCTTATTATCCTTGCGAATTTCTAAATTGTTTCTATCAGCAGATTGCAAAAGTACCTTGTACTGATTAACAGACTACTTTATTCTTTCCGCATGTTTTAACCTTTTGGTGTGCAATTCTTCAAGGCTGATTTGGAGTCAGATATGTTGCATACTGTTTGTGTTTTTGGAAAAAAGTAAAAGAGATTGTTGTCAAATTCAACAAGTACATTTGTTGATCACACACAATAATTCTTTCAAGTATATGGTCAGACCAACTATTAAAATTATAATTTCTTCCCAAACGTTTATTGTTCTGCTCTGCCACTTCACATAAGTGTTCTTCAGCCTCTATTTGTAGTTTAAATGCCTGCAGGTTCAAATCATGCATAGTTAGTCAAACTTGTGTGAGCATTCCTCTGTCATTGAATATTAATGCCACCATATCACTGATACTGTGAATATTTACTCATATAAACACTTGTTAGGCTCCTGGCACTGCTGTTAGGTACTACTGCCCATTGTTATGGCAACTCATAAATTTCCCTTGTGTACTCATTTAAGTTCAAGTTAAAGTTTATTGGCATGTGTACGTAGCACAATGAAAAAAAAGTATACAAAAAGTATTCATGGTTAAGCATGCACACTTGGGAACTGCCCGGAAGTCTCAGATTAAACACAGTGGTACCACCATTATGCAAGAGGAGGCTCTGTCGCTAATGGTATCTCTTGGTTCTATCCTGTGAAAGGAATGTCACCAGGAGACAATGCCTAACACTGCCAACATTGGGCATTCTAAACTCCACCCCTTCCAGTTCCAGGCCAATATAAACAGAAGGCCAGACAGAGATGGGTGTCTTTTGACCAGAACCAGCTGAGGACATGGAGCTTTCAAAAGTCCTGAGAGAGTTTGAATGTGTGAGATGCAGTGAAACACTTCTTAATTATTGTCTTGTGGGACAATTTGTTTTCATTTCTGCCATTACCGTATTTCCCCAGTGAAAGGCCGCGGCTTATACATTCATTTTACCAACTGCATATTTGGTGCGTCTTGCTTAAATGGGGCGGCCGATCTAAAAACATTCACTGAAAGTATAATTCAGTGCACAAAAAGACAACATACCCAAATGATTTGTTGAATTTAAATGTACTGTTTACTTCAAAAAATCATAGTGACGATATTCTTAGATACAGTTAAAATACAGTATATTTGGGATAACTGAGTGTGTTTTAAACTCTGCTTTTCCAGGTGTTCAGGTTACTGAACTCATTATTTACTAATGAGGATGTTATTGGGTCTGATGCTGAAGTAGTTGCTGTCTTTCAGTGTTCAGTGTCGTTTACAGGGCTGTTTGGTGTTTGTTGTCATTGTTAGGATACAATTAAGTGAGAAAACTACACACAAAAAAATGAAAACTAATGAGAAGACAACAAAAAACAGGTAAGTATTTAAAACTACAGGATACTAGATGCCAAAAAAAGAAGGGAGAAAAAAAAGGCGAGCTACTTAATTGAGGTCAATTAGAGGTTACACCTCTGTGATAGCCAGTGCAGTTTTCTAAATTGTATTGTGCCATGCTGGTAACATCACATCAAGAGAGGCCCACCGAATCAACAAGGTGATTAAAAGGACAGTCTCAGTTATGGGGCACAATCTGGACACCTAGGGGTCGTAGTGAAAGTGAGAATTATAACAAAACTGAGTGCCATTATGAACGATGCTGCCCATCCCCTATCTGACACACTAACACTGAGTGCTTTTAGTCAATAAATTATTCATCAGAAGTGTGTCAAGTGTGTCTACTGGGGCTTCTTTATACCAACAGCAATATGTCTGCATAGCGCCTCACTGGGACTGTGACAGCCAAGTCAGACTTTCTTTTTAATTTTCTTGCTTTTTAGTTATTCTGGTGTGTGTTCACCTACCTATTTATACTAATTTATTTAAAAACCTTCTCCAAAAAGCGATATTCACCCTGGGGACAAATAAAGCTCTATCTATATAGAAGTAAAAAAGACTTGATTGAGAAAACTCTCTGTCTTCTTAACGCAATGAATTGCTCCTCATTAGAAGACAACAGACTTAAAAGATGTAACCAAGGAATTCTTAAAAATTATTTTCATAAAAATGGTGTTTTCAGCATAAATATGTTTGATACCAGATTTAATGACATTAGGATTTCATTAACAAAATATGAAATTTCAATATGGGTGTGTAGAGTTTTACTATTGGCTGCAGTGTATTTGTTTTGAATATACTGAGCACTGTAAATTTATAAATGTACATATTTAAAATAAGTTTTAAACAAACATAAAAACAATATTAACGAAAATATTAACATAAATAATTATGGATAAATATTCCTAACTAAATGGACATATATTAAAATATCAAATTGGGACTAGCTGGCAACAGAGAAGAATGGGACCATTATTAGTAGGGATGGGATGGTATGTCCATCTGTTCATTTCACAATTTTATTTATGTTAAAGATGCTTGGTATAACTCACAAAATAAGTAGTTATATAAGCCATCAAAACCTGTAAATGCTAATGAATTGAGTATGTGTGTGTAAATGAGTCAAACACAAGAACAAAACAAGAAACAATTGTATTACTGGTAACAGAAACATACAAATACAGTAGGAAAAGCATCTCTAACATCCACTACTGTACTGATGCATATTTAATACATACAATTAAAAAATCATCTTTTCCCAGCCAACAATAAACTTTTGTTCCTTTTATTTCTGTTAAATTTTTCTTTTTCCTAGTTTGTATTATATACTAGGATATAATGTAGCAAAGCCCTGAAAAAGTTACATTTTTACATTGCAACAACAAAGCTGAAAGAGACAAATGTCAAAAAAGGCTAGATGCAGCAGCTAAGCTAAGTGATCACTGAACCAATGATGGTGTCATTCTTAATTGACATATTTTTTTTGTCTACTGGACAATTAATAATTCATATGCTTTTCGAACTGTGGACTTACTTACAGTAGCATGCATACTGTAAATACTTAGTACTACTGATATAAAATGATCAAACTTTGTTTTGTAATTTCTACATACAATATATAAAGTATCTATCTATCTATCTATCTAAACTGGGAAATAACAGCTTGATTGATTAGGCTAAGAGTCCAACTAAAAACAGAAGAATCCTGCAACCACATGGGGTTCCCAGGACTGAGTTTGAAAACCACTAAAGTAGAGCAATAGGTCATTTAGATACAGTGGCCCTCTATCATCTTAACACATGACTTCAACATGGAGAATGCTGTGGTATTTCTGAAAGATAGTTGGGTTAAATGCCATGAAGTACTTTACAACTGAGTGGAAGAATTTGATAGATAGATACTTTATTAATCCCAAGGGGAAATTCACATTCTCCAGCAGCAGCATACTGATAAAAAACAATATTAAATTAAAGAGTGATAAAAATGCAAGTAAAACAGACAATAACTTTGTATAATGTTAAAATTTACCCCCCCCCCGGTGGAACTGAAGAGTCGCATAGTGTAGGGGAGGAACGATCTCCTCAGTCTGTCAGTGGAGCAGGACAGTGACAGCAGTCTGTCTCTGAAGCTGCTCCTCTTTCTGGTGATGATACTATTTTAGTAGATGCAGTAGATTCTCCATGAATGACAGGAGCCTGCTCAGCGCCCATCGCTTTGCCACGGATGTCAAACTGTCCAGCACCGTGCCTACAATAGAGCCTGCCTTCCTTACCAGTTTGATAACATATATACTCAGCAAAAAAAGAAACGTCCTCTGACTTTCAACTGTTTTTACTTTCAGTAAACTTAATGTGTAAATATTTGTATGAACACAAACTAAAAATGTTTCACAATGTGTCCCTGAATGAAGGGAGGCTCAAAAGTACCAGTCAGTATCTGGTGTGGCCACCAGCTGCTTGAAGTACTGCAGTGCATCTCCTCCTCATGGACTGGACCAGATTTGTCAGTTCTTGCTGTGAGATGTTACCCCACTCTTCCACCAAGGCACCTGCAAGTTTCTGGACATTTCTGGGGGGAATGGCCCTAGCCATTGATCCAAATCGATCCCGCTCCAGGGTACAGGCCTCGGTGTAACGCTCATTCCTTCGACAATAAACATGAATCCGTCCATCACCCTTGGTGAGACAAAACCGTGACTCATCAGTGAAGAGCACTTTTTGCCACTCCTGTCTGGTCCAGCGAAGGTGGGTTTGTGCCCATAGGCAGCGTTGTTGCTGGTGATGTCTGGTAAGGACCTGCCTTACAACAGGCCTACAAGCCCTCAGTCCAGCCTCTCTCAGCCTATTGCGGACAGTCTGAGCACTGATGAAGGGATTGTGTGTTCCTGGTGTGACTCGGGCAGTTGTTGTGGCCATCCTGTACCTGTCACGCAGGTGTGATATTCGGATGTACCGATCCTGTGCACGTGTTGTTACACGTGGTCTTCCACTGCGAGGATGATCAGCTGTCCTTCCTGTAGCGCTGTCTTAGGCGTCTCACAGTGCGGACATGGCAATTTATTGCCCTAGCCACATCAGCAGTCCTCATGCCTCCCTGCAGCATGCCTAATGCACGTTCACGCAGAAGAGCAGGGACCCTGGGCATCTTTCTTTGGGTTATTTTTCACAGTCGGTAGACAAGTCTCTTTAGTGTCCTGCGTTTTTAGAACTGTGACCTTAAATGCCTACTTTCTGTAAGCTGTTAAGGTCTTAACGACCATTCCACAGGTGCATGTTAATTAATTGATTATGGTTAATTGAACATGCATGGAAAACATTGTTTAAACCCTTTACAATGAAGATCTGTAAAGTTATTTGGATTTTTAAAACATTATTGTTGAAATACACAGTCCTGAAAAAGGGACGTTTCTTTTTTTGCCGAGTACTGTATATGTTATTTAATTGGCAACCAATGGAGAAAAATGACCAAAAATTAGTAAGGATCACAATCATACCTGATGAATTTTAAACATATAGTAAACTATTTGTGATTTAGTGTCCTGATCCAAAAAGCACATCATAGCACAATCAGGTGTAAGTTTAGAAATATGTATGAGGAAAGAAAAGCAAATTTATCCCACGTGGTAGGTTTAGATCTAATTCCTGAATTCAGGGAAGGAAAAAGATAATAAAGTCATCAACGGCTATAAGGAAAGCGCCTATAGATGTGAGTAATGCTTTAGTACTTACACTGCAAGCAACACATACTGTACATATTGTTTCCATGATGTGTCAGATAATTATGGCTCATCAATACTTGTGCATGGACAAGACAATCAACTGGTGATGTAAGTGAAAAGGTTTTTGTGGTCTTAGACTTCAATATCAATAACACTGTAGCTACATTGCAGGAATTGTGTCATACTCTCTTACTCAGAGAGAAGAGGCGCATCCACAGAATGATGTAACTGATCATGTAGATAAATGACTAGAAAACACATTTTAGTTTTAAATCTTATGTGCTAGCTTTTGACCATTACTTATTTCCTCATTTCCATTCTCACTCTTGCTTTTTCCAATTCATCTGATTTTATCAGGTGAAAACTGGCCAGCATTACAATAATAAAATAAAAAGTTTAAGCTGTTTCTCTGTAATTAACAAATACAGTACCACAGTACCTGAACTCGCAGTGACTCCTCACGAAATGTAAAAGTTCATCCAACTTATTTTAAAAGTGACTGAACATTCCACATTTATGGAGACATACCAGTTCTGAGTCCTTTCCAACCTACTTTTATCCTTGCTCTAAATCTTCAATCTTCCCTTCTTCAGTCGAGCCCTCCTGCTATAAGTTGTAATGATCAGCGGTAAGCACAGTGCTACCTGCTGAGCCCGGAAACATTTCATATATTCCACTGAAGTTCTCAGTGTCTTCTACATTCTCAGATGTTATAGATGTAGGTAGCCTTCAGATCGTGACAGTCCTCCTTACTCACTCTATGACAACTTTCAAGTCCACAGCTTCCCCAGATGGCAGTTGAGATGGGCCAACTGCTTGGGTCTGCATATGAGATGACAACAGCATTTCTAAAGGATGACTTCTTTTGGAAAAACCATCATTGACAACTTTCATCATGGCCGCCTCAAAGGTATGTGTGACTGTGGTAATGCGCGCGTCGCGTCTTACCAAATTTAAGTATGTAGCAGCATTTATATTCGCTATATGAAAGTGCACTTACCATTGGTGTGTTCAAGGCGCTGTCGCGGGAACGCGGGGCCGTCTAGCGGGTGAGCGCTGTGAGACGCGGGGTGTTGGACACATGTGGGGCCGGTATAATGGCCAGTACAGGCTCCGCCGCATGTGTTCATTTTTACGCTCCGGTGTCCTCGCAGCCTGCCTAGTGCAGGCGGTTTAAAGTGCGGCGCGCCTAAAAGAGAAAGCCGGCATTTGATTGATTGAGTCAGAGATGGGGATCCCATAATGTAAGAGAAATGATTTTACTTACTGGTGAGTCAACCACGGTCGTGCTTGAGCTCAGCATAGCCGTTGGCTGTACCGGAGGGCTTATACGCGCGCGACCCGCAGGAGTTTGGTTTTAAATACATAGTTGCTCGGGGCGTGTCGCGGCGTGTGGCGTGATTGCGCTACCGTCTACCGGGATAGGTGCATGAGGTAGACATGTTGGCAGATTGGCTGGACAATCTTGCCGGTTATATTTAAAGAGTTACCGGCCAACAGGGGTCGTCAGTGGACCTAAGAGCGAGGTAGGAATAAGCACTGCTGAGCTATTTGTAGGAGCAGTTGTAATTTTGGCGGCTTTTGCATATATTCTTTTGTATATATTCTTTTGTATATAGAGTTATATATCTCCTAGTGATTATTTTTGGTGGAGGTATATATACTTATTTGGTGCTGGGATAGTTTTTGACTTTTGGGTTTGGTGCAATTGTTTTATTTTTGTATATACACACACTTGTTTTTGTGCATATTTCTTTCCTGCTGGAGGAACGTCTTGAACCAGGGATAAAAGAAGACAACCTTCATTATTGGAGCGTGTGTGTGTAGTTTTTGTAGGAGTGCACTGTTTTTGTAAATACACCATATTTTTCCTTTTTGTTTGTTTTTATTTATTTTTGAAGAGTCAGGGTTGAAGGACTGTGTCTTAAAGCCCACCTGACACTACTATATTTCTTTATGTACAGCACTCTTGTAAATAAATTTGCACCATTCACCCTTCAATTTTTGTCTGTGTCTCATCTCTCCATTTGATCCCGTTCGGTTCATGAACTATCAGATGTCCAGAGTGTAGGCTGGGGCCACTTCTCACTACACGGGATATCACAGTTTGGTGGCAGCGGTGGGATAGATCAAGTTGGAGAGAGAGAGAACATTTTTTTTTTGAGCACAGACGAAGACTGTGGATACAGTATGGCTCCAAAAAAACAGGTTGGAGTGGAAACTCCTGATCGGGGACATGGAGTTGACTCCAGTACAGCTCAGGCTACAGAGGATACCACCAGCACCGGTGACATCAGAGTTGTGGAAACACTCTTGCGTCAGTTCATAGCTGTCCAGGAGGACAAGGATCGGCGGTTGGAACATCGTTTCAAGAGCCTCCAACACCAATTCACCCAGCTCCAGGGACAAGTGGATCTAGTACAGCAGTCACGGTCGCAAGTCTCAGAAGAACCTGCAGAGAGGAGCAGAGGTTCACCAGTGAGAATCATGGATTATCCTCGCCTGATGCCGTTTGCCGAGCCTGAGGACATTGAGCACTATTTAACAACCTTTGAAAGGATGGCGACAGTATGTGGCTGGCCAAAGTCGGAATGGGCAGTCCGTTTGGTACCCTTGCTGACAGGGAGAGCCAGAGCAGCATTTTGGCAATGCCAGCGGAGGAGTCTTTGAGGTACGACAGCCTTAAAGGGGCCATCCTAGAAAAATTTGAAATTAGCACAGAAACTTATAGAATTAGATTTCGCTCTGTAGAGTGGGAACATGGACAGTCTCGAAGGAGCTGCTGGCACTCCTAAAAGAACTTTGTACAAAATGGTTACAACCTGATAAACACACTGTGGATCAAATAATTGACTTTGTTTTATTAGAACAACTTTTACAGGTGTTCGATGGCAGACTGCGGACCTGGGTGGAGGAACATCGACCTAAAACCTCCAAGGAAGCTGCAGACCTTGCAGAGGTGTTTTTGGCCGCTCATCGTCCGAGGAATCTGCGAAGAGAAGACAAAGTCAGCATGAAACCTAGACCGATGGAACAGCCCAAAGGTATGTCTCGGGTTGATACGGTCGTGGTCCAGTTAGTGCAGTCCACCTACCTGAGAGAAGAGTTTATAGGGAAGAAGTGATTTGCTACGGTTGTAACCAGAAAGGCCACATTCATAGGAATTGCCCCAAGAAGAGAGAGACAAAGCTTTGTTTTGAACCCTGTCCCCTGCCCACAAAGACGACTCCTTTAGTAAACCGGGAGAAGATGGTGAGGGTTGCTATAGCTGGACAGCAGTACAAAGCACTGATAGATACGGGAAGCACCCAGTCTTTGGTGAGACGAGAGTGTCTGGAGGGCCAAGTGGTTGAGTCGGGGCAGAGCGTAGTTCTGAGGTGTGTTCACGGTGAAGAGGTCACCTATCCTCTGGTAAGGATAAACCTGGAGATAAAGGTGTAGGTTACGAGTTGCCAATGGGAATCGTTGATAACATGCCATACCCAGTACTTTTAGGGTTGGACGTGCCGGGTATAGAAGACTTGCTGCAGAGTGCTCTGCAGGCAGAGGCACTTGTGGTTACACGGGCTCAAGCAGCCAAGCAGAAGGAGAGATCCCATGACAATTGGGATGAGCTGCCCTTTTCAATAACTGAGAGCCAGCACGTACCATAAAGCCCGGAGTCAGAGGAGGCAAGAGAAGCTCTGGGGCGTTCCCCAGAAGGCTGGTAACTTTGTACCTCCTACTATTCTTCCAGGTGATGCCTTTGACATCCCGAGTGATGTGGCCTCCGCTCAGCGTGATGACCCGAGCTTGCGTGTTTGTTTTGACAAGGCTGCGAGGGGACTCCAGGCTAAAACCGGAGAAAAGTTTGTCATAGAGCATGACATACTTTACCACCAAGATGAGAGTGGACAGAGACTTGTGTTGCCGAAGAATCTGAGAGAGCAAGTGCTTTTTCTTAGTCATAGCAGCCCTTGGTCTGGACATATGGGGCAAGTAAAGACATCAGAACGGCTAGCTAGACATTTTTATTGGCCGGGTTGGACAAAAGATGTGGCAAAATACATTAAAGAATGTGCGAGTGCCAAAAGTAGGACCTGTAAAAAGGGGAGATAAGGTGCCCTTAATACCACTGCCAGTTGTTGAAGAGCCATTCTCCAGGATTGCAGTCGATCTGGTCGGGCCTTTAGAGCGGAGCCGCACTGGTTATAAATACATTTTAGTAGTGTGTGATTATGCGACACGGTTCCTTGAAGCCTTTCCCTCAAGAAGACCAATGCCAGTAGTATAGCTAGGACGCTTATACAGCTATTCTCCAGGGTAGGGATTCCCAGAGAGCTTCTGACTGATCAGGGGTCCAATCTGACTTCCAAACTGATGAAACAAGTAAATAGTTTGTTAGGAATCAGGGGATTAAGGACCACACCCTATCATCCGCAGACTGACGGGCTTGTAGAAAGATACAATGCTACATTGAAGCAGATGTTGCAAGTTTGTGAATGAGACTGGTCTGTCTGATTGGGACCAATGGTTACCTTACCTGCTTTTCGCATATCGAGAGGTTCCGCAGTCATCAACTGGATTCTCCCCATTTGAACTGCTATATGGTCGATACGTTCGCGGTCCTCTCAGTGTTCTAAGAGAGACTCTAGAAGGAGATAAAGACAGAGCAGAATCGAAGAATGTGCTAACTTTTGTGCTCAACTTACAGGAAAAATTTGCTTACCTATCCCAGATGGTGAAAGAAAATATGGAGAAGGCACAAACCAAACAGAAGTCGTGGTATGACAAAGCCGCAAGAGAACGTAACCTCGCTGTGGGACAAAAGGTACTTTTACTGCTGCCTACTACTGAGAGCAGCTTACTAGCTAAGTGGCAGGGGCCTTATACGGTGACAGCACAGAAAGGTCCAGTCACTTATGAGATTGAGATGCCTGACCATCCACGGAAGCCAAAACAGACATTTCATATCAATATGTTAAAGGCTTGGCATGAGAATACTAACCCTTCATTCCAGTTTCTCATTTGAAGTGTCTTGGAGGAGGATGAGGCAGAGGAACAGTATTTGCCATCCAGACCAGATGCTGTACTGTTGCCCTCATTGGAACACCTGAGTGACAGACAAAGACAGGAAATCCAACAGATCATTCCAGAGGGTTTGTTTGGAGCTCTGCCTGGTAAGACTGAGCTCATTCAACATAATATAAGACTTACCTCCCCAGGTCCAGTGAGAACTGCGTATTTCCGCATCCCGGCACGTTTGCAGGAGGTCTTCAAGGAGGAATTGGAGCAAATGAAACAACTTGGAATAGTTGAACCATCGGTGAGTGAATGGTGTAGTCCTGTTGTACTCGTCCCAAAGAAAAATGGACAAATGCGATTTTGTGTAGACTATTCAAAAGTTAACGCAATATCTGCTTTTGATGCCTACCCCATGCCAAGGGTAGATGAATTAGTGGAGCAGTTGGGTCCTGCTAAATTTTTAACAACTATTGATCTATGTAAAGGTTATTGGCAGATACCACTGACAGAAGAGTCAAAGCCACTTACGCATTTGGCCTGGAGGCCTATACCAGTTCACCGTAATGCCATTTGGTTTACATGGGGCAGCTGCCAATTTCCAACGCTTGATGGACAAAGTGCTGCAAGGAGCAGAAGGCTACGCTAGAGCATATATTGATGATGTGGTAGTGTTTAGTCAATCATGGAAGACCACTTAAAGCACCTTGCTGAAGTTTTCGACCGTCTAAAAGATGCTGGTTTGGTGATAAACCCAGAAAAAACAGTTTTGTGTAAGGACGAGGTGCAATACCTGGGTTACACCATAGGGGGCGGTATTATTCGTCCTCAGGTTGACAAAGTGGCTGCCATCCAGAATCGTCTGCAGCCAGCAACAAAAAGACAGGTCCGTTCCTTTCTGGGACTAGTGGGGTGGTACCGTCGGTTCATTCCGAACTTTTCAAGCATTGCAGCACCCCTATCTGACCTCCTGAAAACCAAGCCCCTAGAAACATCAAATGGACAGAGACATGTGAACATGCTTTTAATACATTGAAAAAAGTTTTCTGTGAAAATGTATTACTGCACTGTCCTGACTTTTCCAAACCTTTTATTTTACAGGTCGACGCCTCAGGGGAAGGTTTGGGCGCCGCTTTAATGCAGGGGGAAGGAGAAGAAAGGAGACCTATTTTGTTTATCAGTCGGAAGCTATTTGATAGAGAAAAGAAATATGCAGTGTTGGAAAAGGAGGGACTGGCTATTAAATGGGCAATAGATAGTTTAAAATATTACCTTTTGTCAACAGAGTTTGTAGTTGAGAGTGACCATAGGGCTTTGCAATGGATACAGCGAATGAGACATTCAAACGCGCGTGTGGCCCGTTGGTATTTGTCGCTCCAGCCTTATAAATTTCAGGTGCGCTATGTGTCGGGAAAGAAAAATCTCGTGGCGGATTATTTGTCCCGACTTTGCGACCTGTAATCTTAAGGGGGAGGGTGTGTGGTAATGCGCGCGTCGCGTCTTACCAAATTTAAGTATGTAGCAGCATTTATATTCGCTATATGAAAGTGCACTTACCATTGGTGTGTTCAAGGGCTGTCGCGGAACGCGGGCCGTCTAGCGGGTGGCGCTGTGAGCGCGGGTGTTGGACACATGTGGGGCCGGTATAATGGCCAGTACAGGCTCCGCCGCATGTGTTCATTTTTACGCTCCGGTGTCCTCGCAGCCTGCCTAGTGCAGGCGGTTAAAGTCGGGCGCCTAAAAGAGAAAGCCGGCATTTGATTGATTGAGTCAGAGATGGGGATCCCATAATGTAAGAGAAATGATTTTACTTACTGGTGAGTCAACCACGGTCGTGCTTGAGCTCAGCATAGCCGTTGGCTGTACGGAGGGCTTATACGCGCGACCCGCAGGAGTTTGGTTTTAAATACATAGTTGCTCGGGCGTGTCGCGCGTGGCGTGATGCGCTACCGTCTACCGGGATAGGTGCATGAGGTAGACATGTTGGCAGATTGGCTGGACAATCTTGCCGGTTATATTTAAAGAGTTACCGGCCAACAGGGGTCGTCAGTGGACCTAAGAGCGAGGTAGGAATAAGCACTGCTGAGCTATTTGTAGGAGCAGTTGTAATTTTGGCGGCTTTTGCATATATTCTTTTGTATATATTCTTTTTGTATATAGAGTTATATATCTCCTAGTGATTATTTTTGGTGGAGGTATATATACTTATTTGGTGCTGGGATAGTTTTTGACTTTTGGGTTTGGTGCAATTGTTTTATTTTTGTATATACACACACTTGTTTTTGTGCATATTTCTTTCCTGCTGGAGGAACGTCTTGAACCAGGGATAAAAGAAGACAACCTTCATTATTGGAGCGTGTGTGTGTAGTTTTTGTAGGAGTGCACTGTTTTTGTAAATACACCATATTTTTCCTTTTTGTTTGTTTTTATTTATTTTTGAAGAGTCAGGGTTGAAGGACTGTGTCTTAAAGCCCACCTGACACTACTATATTTCTTTATGTACAGCACTCTTGTAAATAAATTTGCACCATTCACCCTTCAATTTTTGTCTGTGTCTCATCTCTCCATTTGATCCCGTTCGGTTCATGAACTATCAGATGTCCAGAGTGTAGGCTGGGGCCACTTCTCACTACACGGGATATCACAGTGACACTAAAATCTTATAAGAAGAGTTCAAACAGCATGTGCTCTACCTAAACAGTAGGCACAAGGTTAGGCGACAACATGGGAGAATTAGCTCTACTAAAAGGCTATATCAGCTGAAGGCAATGTATTAAACTTGTAGTCAATACTAGCTGTTACTCTTGGACAGATGGACATGCAGTTGAATTTTGAGATGGTACAACCATAGATGTCTACACAGAAGTTTACTTAGGACATAATCCTTTTACAGATATCTTTAGAAGGTGAAATCAATGACATATGAGGTGACAGCAAACAGTTATCAATTGTAGAATAAAAAAGCCTTGAATTTCCTATATCATTTTTAATAATTTTACAAAACATTCTGATTTGATGACAAAATTGCTTTTTCTATATGAGCTAATATACATTTTATAAGCTCCTTTATGAACCAAATCCCTGTTTTTCTATAAAGACACTGATTACTTACCAGACATTTTCATAGAACTTTATTCAATGAGAAATGAAGGTTTAGGATGTGTAAAGCATACCACATGTAGCTTCAAAGAAACAACCAAGTCAAGGTTAGAGGAATTTATTCTGTTATAAGAGGACACCAAATGCCCAACATTAGGCAAATATGACTCAGGCAGATAATGCCTGACAAATCCTTCAGAGAAGAAATATTAACATGCTTCAAGTTCCTAAAATTAATTATCCACTTTTTAAGAGACTTTGATAATGCTGTTAACACATTAAACAAATTAGCTTTGAGTTCTGATATCATGATATCAACACCTGCCAAGATGATAAGGGCATAGCAGGTTAACTATACAAGCATTTTAGTGAATATTAAAGTGTGCAGAGATTAAAGCTCACTAATATGTGTAACAAATCAGCAGTATATTTTCATTTGGTGTAATCACTGTGTATATTACAATTAACAAAAAAAAAAAAAAAGATACACGGGTACAAATGGCAACAACTTAGAAAAATCTAGGAATGATTTGAGTAACAAAACTACTAACTACAAAAACACAGGCTTGCAGCCAGAAAATCCTTAAGGCTAAACTCTCAAAAGATGTTACTTTTAATAGAAAAATAGGCTTTGATTCTGAGAAAAGCACAAAGAGAGTAAACCACAACAACATTATCAATGGGATAGTGTCATTATTCAGTTAAGCATAATATATCAGACTTTAATTCTACTTTTATAAGAGTGAATATTAAAAATGTCAGCTCAAAATGCAAATGTCTGAAGAATGCATAACACAATATTAAGATTTGCTGGTGTGCACTTTAAAGTCTCACTGTAGTCCATTTTTGTAATAATTGAAATGAAAAATAATCTCCAGGTCAGGTGATTAAAGACATTAATGTGAGCTTTCCATGAGCTAGACTAACATCTACGTCCTTCAGTATGTTCTTTATAGCATATCACAATATCATGGAATGTGGCATCAGGATGCTTTAGAAGTGACACCAATAGTTGGTGGTATGCTTTAAGGAGAACAGATGCCTGAAATGTGCTGTCCAACTAGCAGGTAAAGCCAACAACTGTAGACTTCTATTGTCACGATTCAGAAACAACTTCAGCCTTGTACCCCTTGATGGAAAGTTATGTCGATGCCCTTCTTAAAAGAATCAATTGCAGATCTAATTAGTTTTATATTTATTTGTAGATAATTTTGAATTCCTCTGACCTATGTTTAGGTTTGATGTAGAAATATCAAGATGAGATAAGAAGGGTAGTCACGTGGCACTCTATTCATAACGGCAGCTTAGTGCTTGTGGTACATCTGCCTCATGCCACTCAACTTCTCTTGCTTTATATCAATCTCTTAAATAGATTACTTAAAGGCAAAAAGATTTTACTTATTTAACAAGATGCCTAAGGCCGGAGTTATACTTCACGCGACGCATGCTGCAGCGGACACTCCTGCTACGCAAGCATTTTAGTGTTCATACTTGCGCGCGTACTTTACATAAATCTGGAGGAATCCACCAGGTGGCAGTGCGAGATATTATCGCAGTGAGAACATGTTCGGCTCCTATTAAATTCCAATAACACCTTACCACAATATCTCTGAAAAGGATGTTTATTGATTAAATCCATAAATCCAGGGATGTATGTGTCCATTCCAGGAAGCATTGGGCACGAGTGAGAAACAGTCCCTTGACGAGGCCCATCGCAAGGTGAATACAAGCACACACATACACTAGCGTCATTTTAGTGGCACCAAATCCCCAAATCTGCATATCTTTGGAAGGAAACCGGAGCACAGTGTGGAATACAAGCAGGAAATACCAGCAACATAACTCCCTGCGAGAGAGCAGTGCTATCACTCCACCACCGTGACACCCCCATGTGTGTAATTATTAATAGTATTCATTATTTAAACGAAATTATATGTAAAATGTAACATACACATTTTAATGCATTTCATCATGAAAGTGATATCAAGTATAAATCTAAAGATTCTAAATGTGCAGAGAGTTGGAATATCATACATTTAATTTGTTCTGTTTGGCGATCTATTGCTGCTTTCCGCTGCTGAAGCAAAATGCCGACATACAGATGCATTCGTGGTGCTTTTATATTCAAGCGTCTCATATTCCCGATCGTAATGACACGATACATTTTAAAAGTCTCACATACCATCTTTTGTGCCATTTATTTTTTATTGTTTTACTTTACCTGCTGTCAGGTCCAAGAAGCTCGTAGCGATTAAAAACTGGGATGACGTTACGACCGTCTGCTTTAATGATAAAGTAAACTACGAGGTTAAAGTGGACATTTCGAGATTAAAGCCGAAATTTCCATTTTAATCACAAAATACACATTTTCACCGTGTCCTTTATTTTTTTCTCAGTGGCTCAAATATAACGCTATACATTATGTTGCTGTTGTTAAGTTGCAAAAATTAAAAAATAAAAAAGACATATATAAATGACACGATACATTTTAAAAGTCTCACATGCCATCTTTTGTGCCGTCTATTTTTTTTTTTGCAACTTCACATCGGCTACATAATGTATAGCGCTGCATTTGAGCCATTCATCAAACAGCAAAGTGCGCACATCGATCCCCGAAGGATCTCCATAGAGGCTTGCTGTCACATGTAGATAGTAAACAGAGACTCTGACGTCACATTCCGACTTTTAGCACACTGCGCCCCCCGACTTTTCGCTGGTACTGCAACTCGCGCATGCGTCGCGTTAATATCTGAGGACCTGCTCAGAGGACGCGTGAAACGAATGCTGGGAACGCGTGGCAGCCATGATGCGGGCGCGTACGCGTTCTGAGCGTGAAGTATAAATGAGCCCTTATTCTGCCTGGAGAACTCACGTAGAAAACTTCCAATCACTGAAGATTTCCTCAGATCCTGTGGCATTTGTACGGTAATGTTATGCATCTTACTGGGAGATGATGAAAAGTCCCCTTTTGGAACAAACAAATGGCTTAAACTCCAACATGCAAGCAGACTTTACTGAACTGAGATTGGAAATTCCCAGTATCAGGTCTGTGTAATGCCTCTGTCACACACATGCACACTGGGGACAGCGTAAAGGCTCTGGTGGTAGTAATTCATTTACATTTATTATATATAATTATTTCTTATAACAGAAGTGACATACAACAGAGGGAAACATAGTAGAGATGGAGGTAGAAAGCCCATTTCACCAACTGCAAGCTACACAGAAAAAGACTCTGGATTGAGAATTGAAATGATGCAGAGGTGGCATCACCTGATGCTGTTCACTGGCAGACCTGAGTGGGCAAGAAGGAGCATAGAAACTCACCTGTGTCTCCATATATACAGGTGCTGACCCACTCATTACTTTGTAGGCATGCATTTCACCATCTTGGAGAAGTTACTCTGAGACTCATGTTTATAAAGACATCTTTTTTGTCCTTTCTTAACGTGTTTTTTCCCAGTTATATAGGGTTTGCCCACGAGTGCTTGTCTGTGTTTTTCGTTGCAGCCACATTAAAAGGAAATGTAAGTGCCATGCTCTAATATCACAGTATGGCAAGGATACAGGTTCCTTGCATGGAGAGATTGCAGATCTTAAATTAAAAATGACGGACCAAGAAGATCACAACTGCAGACAAAATTTATGAATTATGGGCCTCCTGAAAAACTCAGAGAAGGATGATGCCCTTACATTTCTCGCCAAAGCCTGGACACAGTGGTTTCCAACTTTAATTGGCATTTTTATTGAGATTGAAAGGGCCAAAAGGATCTACTCTAAATAATCATATTCTTCCAAATCCTTCTTCTCCATCTTCATCATCAGGTTTTTAAAATACACTATCGAAGAGGGAGCCCAAATGGAGTTCTTCCCTGATTTCTCTGTGGTAAACAATCAGAAAAGGTGAGCAATGAACCCAGTGGAAAGAAAAATGAAGGAACTTGGTCTCCAATCTTTCCTTATATACCCAGTGTCACTGAAGCTCAACTTGGACAATTCTCATTGGGTATTCAGTTTTCCCGAAAACATACTATGGGTCATTGATGAGTTCAGGCTTCTTTCCCACGTAATGATTTTTCACTTTTGAATTATTCAAGGATTCCACTAAGCAATAAGAACATGTGGTCACCGACTGTGTCTTTTGATTCAATCATGCTATATTTTTGTTAATCTAATAGCATAATGATTGTCAGAAGGTGGTTGGGTGTTAGACTCTTTGTTATTGTTTTATGTTTCAGGCAGAGTGGTGGCTCTGAGGCTAGGGTTCTGTTCTGGCAATCGGAAGGTTGCCGGTTTGAATCCCGTAAATGCCAAAAGGGACTCTGTTCTGTTGGGCTCTTGAGCAAGGCCCTTAACCTGCAACTGCTGAGCACTTTGAGTAGTGAGAAAAGCGCTATTTAAATGCAAAGAATAATAATTATTATTATTATGCATTTCTAATGTACTATACATCATCGTTTCTATATGAAGTGTTCTAACTTTTCAATTACCTGCTGTTTACTTAACGCAAGCTTTGTAATTCATGCTTATGATGGTTTTGGTTGGCGGAGTGGATGTTATGGGCTTCATTTGGAGTGCTACGAGTGCCGTTAAATTCACAGTGCCAGGTGTCAATGTCGGGTTCCTCCTCCGCGGCCGATATTTTATGTTTCTGCAGCACTTTCTAGTTGCAGTAACTTTCTCATTTAGTTTATCTTCTACTACTAGGTTGACTGGGGGGAAGGAGGAGGGGTGGGTTATTTTTTGGGTGGGCTCTTTGCTGATTACTCTCTCTTTTCTTCCAGTGGTTTTGAGGGATGCAGACCCCTGTGACCCTGTAGTTAGAATAGAGCGGGTTGTATAATGGATGGCTTTGAGGGATACATGGGAAGGTTGGGAGAGATAGCGAGTCCAATGATGTGCCAAGCTGTGTCTCATTATGTTCATATATGGACATTTATGTATCGGAGATGTAACAGTCGCTGCCATCCAATGGTATAAGGTTTATGAGTGTGTAACCTTTTGAGTCCGAGCTAATGACCTGGAAATTTAAGGTGGTATCAGCCAAAGGTGGCTTGCGCCTCCTCTTTTTTGGAGGATATCTCATTGATTGATGCATTGTTCAATAATGTGCATGGACGTGTTTTGATCATGAGAATCTACAGTAAGTACTGATGTGTCACTTGCAGATAGTTGCTGTTGTTTTGTGAAGTAATATGGATATACAGTAATCCCTCGCTATATCGCACTTCGACTTTCGTGGCTTCACTCTATCGCGGATTTTAAATGTAAGCATATCTAAATATATATCACGGATTCTTCGCTGGTTCGCGGCTTTCTGTGGACAATGCGTCTTTTAATTTATGGTACATGCTTCCTCAGTTTGTTTGCCCAGTTGATTTCATACAAGGGACGCTATTGGCGGATGGCTTAGAAGCTACCCAATCAGAGCATGTATTACATATTAACTAAAACTCCTCAATGCTATAAGATATGCTTCCCGTGCAGTGCTTGATTGTTTGCTTGTCTCTGCCTCTCTCTCACCCTCTCTGACATTCTCTGCGCCTGACGGAGGGGTGTGAGCAGAGGTGCTGTTTGCACAGAAGCTGTTTGCCTAGTGGATACAGACACTCCTCTAAGAAATGCCGCTTTATCGCGGTGCTTCCGCATACTTAAAAGCACACTTATTGATTTTTTGATTGTTTGCTTTAATCTTGCGCTCTCTCTTTCTCTGACGTTCTCTGCGCCTGACGGAGGGGCTGTTTGCACAGAGGCTGTTTGCTTAGAAGATACTGACGCTCCTCTAAAAAATGGAGCTTTATTGAGGTGCTTCGGCAAACTTAAAAGCACACGTATTGATTTTTGATTGTTTGCTTTTCTTTGCAAGCGCTCTCTCTCTCTCTGAAATTCTCTGCTCCTGATGCAGACACTCCTTTGAAGAGAAGATATATTTGCATTCTTTTAATTGTGAGAAAGAACTGTCTTCTCTGTCTTGTCATGGAGCACAGTTTAAACTTTTGATTAAAGGGTGTTACTTCATGTCTAGAGGGCTCTAATAATGTTAACAGTGTGGGAGAGTTTATAAGGGCTTAAAATATATAAAAATAACCATACAAACATATGGTTTCTACTTCGCAGATTTTCATCTATCGCGGGGGGTTCTGAAATGCAACCCCCACGATCGAGGAGGGATTACTGTATATATATATTGTTTAGAAGACAACTACAAGGCTTGAATACATGTGATTCCACAATGAACCAGGGGTGGCAAAGTGCACTAATTTTCCCTCTCGATCTTTTGCAGACCATTCTAGGGAAATCCCGCCCAGCTCTGGGGCAGCCAATGACGTCACTTCTGGTTCCGGTAATGATGACATCACTTCCTCCACTGACCTTTAAAGCTGCCATCTTGTGTTAAGAGAATCGGTTCTGTTTTGGACTCTGTTATGTAAACATGTCTACTCTTTTGAATCAATTTTGCAGCCACAGACCTTCTCAACGTCTTATGGTTGTTTTTGTGACAATATATATATATATACTAGCCGAAGCCCGCCATAGCATACGGCGGTGTAAGAATAGGAACGGAAAACAGTGAGAAAGGAATTCAGTATAACAAAGGCTTAGGAAACCACCGTCGCAGTATAGCGAAAATAGCAAGGAGTGAAACCAATGTCAATGGTCGAGAGAGTACTTTCCTGTAGCAGGCTACGGAAAACATAGACATAAATAGATAGACGCCCGATTCACTGTGTTGCCCAGTTGACATGATAAGTTAGTGCATCCGCTCTATTGCGAGTGGTAAAAGTGCCATTTAAACAAATACAGGTAGACGTGAGAACCGGGTTTTCTGATGAAAAAACAATAACATTTTAAACAGTATCGTTTACATAAAACAGATTTTGGCGAAATGGTTACATGCAATTATTTATATCCATTTATACACTAATAATGGCAATTATTAAATAATAAAAATAATAATTATTATTATTAAATAATTCCTCCCGTATAAGTAACATTTCTCGGACTGCTTTCTTCCATCTCCGAAACATTTCTAGACTTCGTCCTGTTCTTATGCAACACAGTACTAAATTATTGGTTAATGCCCGAGTCACCTCACATGTAGATTACTGTAATGGTATTCTATCTATCATCCCACAAAAATGTATCCATCGCTTACAATTTATTCAAAATTCTGCTAAAAGGATAATAACCTGCTGTTCTAAATCCACTGAACATACTACACCTATTCTCTCTCAACTTCACTGGCTCCCTGTTAACTACAGAATACAATGCTAAATATAGCTCTTAACATTTAAAGCTCTCCACAACCTCACTGATCTCCTAAAGACTGACACTCATCTCGCTCACTCTGATTCTCATCTGCAGCTGTACTTTCTGTACCACACATCAAACTCTGTGCTGTGGGAGCTCGAGCATCTCTCATAGTGCTCCTCATCTTGGGAACTCTCTTCTCTGTCATATACATCAGCTCGATTCAGTAACACATTTTAAAACTACCCTTAAAACTTATCTTTTCAAACTGGAATACCAATTGTGAATTGTGCACTGTTACTGCCAGTTATCTTTGTTGGATGTTTGCTAATTATTGCTGTTTGATCGACAGCGACGATGGACACGGAAATAGGATTAGAGATGGCGGGCGGTGCTCTGTTGTGCGTATCCTAGGGTCTTAGAGGTGATGGGCGGGGCTCTGTGAGTTGGCGGACATGGCCCTCTCTGTCTTGCGTGTGCTCTCTGTCTTGCTTGCCCTTAGTTAGAGTTGGCGGGCGGGGCTCTGTCGAGCGTATCTCATGGTCTTAGAGTTGGCGGGCAGGGCTCTGTGAGTTGGCGGGCGTGGCCCTCTTTGTCTTTGTTCATTGTTCTCATTTAGACGTGTGTGCTTTACCTGTGATCTCTTTGTGCTCTACAGTATTTCGTGTGCTTTTGCAGTTAACTATGGCTTCTAAGCAAGTGAAGAGTGGTGAGAAGAAATTTTTGAAGAAAATTGAAATCGAAGTAAAGAAAGAAATTATTGAAAAGTTTGAGTGTGGCATTCATGTTACTGATCTTGCCGCCGATTACAAGAATTTGACTATTCTAAAGCTGAAAGAATCTATTAAAGCAGCTGATGTTGCAAAAGGAGTTACAACGTTAACCAGGCAGAGGCTTCAAGTGCTGGAAGAGGTGGAAAAACTGTTTACCAGTTTACTCATTTACCAATTTGAGAACCACAAGCAGCACAATCTAAACAAAGCCAGACTACCAGTAATGTGGAGTGCAAACACGAAGGGTTGGGTCACAAGGACTTTGTTTTTGGAATGGCTGCATGAGGCTTTTGCTCCCACCAGCTAAACAGCTAAAAACACCAGAAACCCAAGAAATCACAAGAGAATCATTAAAAGACCTAATTCATAACCCTAGTCATTAGAATAAAGCCCACAAGCACGTTAATAATTTGGTAGAAATTAATTAATCTATACATGGTCACATTGATGATGTTAAAACCTGTGATTTCTGTGACTATGCCCCACGTAATACTGTCATAACGAAGGTAAAAAAAAATGGCATCAACTAACAAAATATTGAAATTGAAAATGAAATCAAAGCCACACATGAACAAAATAAATTCTCGAAGAAACAAAAAGCCTAAATGAAACATACAAATAACCAAAAGGAGAGAGCAAAATATAATAAAAACTAAACAAAATCATAAGAGTAGTAAGAAGAGCAAACCAAACCAAACATCAAAGCTATAGAGTACAAACTAGTGTCCAAATTAAAGAAAGAAGTAAATTACCTCATACTAATTTTTTCTTACCCCTACCTACTGTAATCACGTAATTTGTATTGAATTCTTTTTGTAAATTTGATTCAATGCCCAGATAACCAGTAGCTGTGTACTGCCATATTATATAGGTGTATAGTGTGACAAATAGGCATGTCAGGTGTTCTCCACATTACACGATATGTGATAGGCATAGTAACCCTGATTAGGATGGCAGCCATGCAAAGTCAGTTACAATATGGCAGCAACCAATTAAAAAACAGAACACAAAATGATGTGAAAGAATAATAGCTAAACAATAAACCAGTCAAACACATACAAATTCACAAAAAGAAACAAATTGAGCATGAAGGATCAACAATGTACATTGAACACATGAAAGGAGCTAGTGTCTCTTAAAAAAAGTTGAAGTCATTCCCAAAAACCATCCCTGTCATAAATGTAGGATATGTTATGCTGGAATGAAAGGGTCCAAGTCAGATTTGAAAAACAGAAATGTAGATATGAGAACTCACTAATTTGTAGTGACAGCATTTAGGCAGTAACCACCCAGTAAACAAACTGACATTGGGCCAGTGCAGGCCCATTGTGGGCAAACATATTGGCTCTATTTGGGCAGCCAATAATAGCCCAATTGGGATTTGCACATTGGGCAACATTGGCTTCAAAACACTGGCATGATGTGGGCCTACTGACAGGAAGCCCGTAATTGGTCATGAATCTGAAAAGAGCCCATACTTTACTGGTGCTTTCCTTGACGATATTTTAGTTGTTTTTTTAGTGTTAGTTGTATTTGTATCAGTGAAATTATGTGTAATTAAAAACAATTAATTATACAGTTTTGTAATTAATAAGAAACAACAATTATTTATTCTTATTAAACACAGAATGCTTTTACCATTATTGTTAATAGGTCAGATTTTTTTTGTGGTTTTACAACACGGGACACAGGCAGAGACCCTAGTCAAAAACTTGCTCTTACCTTCCAAAAATCACGTGTTTTGTATGTAGTATTTATCATTGCAAGTAATGGACTTGGAGTAACGTTAATCGCATGTTTTCTTTAAAACTGTGAATAGCAAACAATATCAAAACATTCATGAAAATAAAACAAATGTTATTTATCCAGTTACCTGTTCATTACTTCTCAAGTATTTGTATCTTTTCTAAAATATTTCTTCAAAAACATTTCTTAAAATGCCTTGTTGTGTGCAAATATGTTGAATGCTAAGTACATTTTAATTTATTTAAACCAATTCCCTTCTACATGACAGGAGTCAAACTCATTCCTGTGAATGACCGTGGTAGGCAAAGACTGAGGTAGAGCTGGGCAGCTGGCGTTCATCTGAGACCACTGTATCAGGGATGATCTCAATCATCTATTACATTTCTCTTCTTGGCCACCATTTAAAAATACAATATATAACAAAACAAAGTAATCTTTTCTGCCATGTTATGATTTTTGCAAACATGTCTTTGTCTTTATTAAATGATAGTAGCTTTCTTTTCTTTTTAAAAAGACTGAGGACATGACAGTAATGAAAATAGCAGTTTTCCCCAGAGTAAAACGCTTTATAGAATGTATTTGCCATAGTTTATTATCTTAATTTCAAATGAATCCAGTATGAAAGCCAAACTCTGTGATCTTAATAATATTAACAAGATGGTGTGCTACAGCAAAAAATCTCTTTAATTTAAAATGTTATAACCGTTTACCAGCAGACAAGAGCTTGGTAATGAAGTTTAAGAGGTTTGTTCAATGAGTATAAAATGTCATATTGGAAGCAAAAAAATAAATCTGTCAATTGTGAACCCTTTTTAGAAAACCCTGAGAAAGTCTTTGTTACTGCAGAAAACTCAGCAGACTTTGAAGCTTCAGATGCCACACTTTTCTCTGTGACACATCCAGTTAAGCTGCATGGCTAGTTCATTGGTCATTAGAGTGGACCTGACATGCCTAGTTGTTGATGTGACGTCTATACCTCCAATGGCTCCCAGGTACACTTACTGCAATGGATGTCATCTTGCATTAAAAAGATGTTACATTAAAAACATAGGACTTATGTTTCACAAAATCTTGCCGAGAATCTGTTAACATCCTTGCAGTGATAATGACTCCTGCTGGAAATGGTCAAAGGTCAAAAAACAAAATTTAAAAGGACAAGTTACATGACTATTTTAACAACTATTTAATCTTTTAACTGAAGATGAAGATTTATTGCAGTTTTAGCCAATAAACACATTAATGTTAACTGATAAAACAACTAAGTGGGCAAAAGTGACTAGTAACTAATATAATCCTAGGATTATTTTAATAATCATGTATTATATAGTCAATAGGGTATCAACAATGTGTAGCTCAATGTACATTATGTTATGGTGTACAAGATGGCGCCGACTGTTGAGGCACGCCGTCAGCCGCTCTGGCTTTTTTGTTTCTTATTAGTCCTGCTTTTTCCTCGGCTTACCTGTTCCTGTGATGCTCTTCTTGACTCGATCATTTCTTATGATCGCCTCACCCTTCTGGCTCTTCGAACGAGTGTGGGGATTTCTCAACATCTGACCCCTGAGTTCAGTCAAGCCTTTGGCCGACTGTTTGAGGAAGTCCCAGCTTTCCTCATCACTGCCTACGGCTTGGCCGGTCGCCGATGGAAACGCCGCCCGGGTAAGCGGTGGCATCAGGGCTCGGCTCCGAGCTTCCCGGATCCTCTCTAGGAACAACTCTCCAGGCTCCCAACATGAGGTAATGTTGCCGGAATGCCATTTGCCCTCGGACGCTCCGATGTACCTCCCTGCCTCGCTCCGTCACCGCCGCCGGGGGGTGAACTTTAACAAACTACGCCGTATCATGACAATATCAACCGCCACGGCTGGTATGCGTCTCTGTTGACGTCCTCCCAGCCGGTTCGTTTCGCTGATAAATGCCAGATCGGTCGTGAACAAAACTTTCATCCTGAAAGACTTTTTTCTTTCTAATGGCCTGGATTTTTTATGTACCGCTGAAACCTGGTTTTTACCGGGCGAGACGCTCCCACTCACTGAAGTTTTGCCTCCGGGATGTTCCTTTATCAACACGCCGAGAGCGCAGCGCCGCGGCGGTGGCTTATTGACCTTATTTAAATCTGATTTTATTTGCAACCGCCCTTCCTTTCCCCTTTCATTTTCCCCTTCAACTTTTGAGCTCAGTATGTTTGAACTAGTCTGCTCACCACCGCTGCTGTGCACACTCATTTATCGCCTCCAAAATACAATAAGAACTTTTTAGATGAATTTGCAGCTTTCCTGGCTGATATTACCTGCAGATATGATCGCTTCCTTTGTTTGGGTGATTTTAATGTCCATGTCTGCTGTCCCCTTAATCCTCTAGCAAAAGACTTTCTGGACATTATTGACTCCTTTGGTCTCTCTCAACTAGTGAACAGACCAACACATGGACAGGTTCACACACTGGACCTGGTTCTTTCTCGGTCTCAGAATCAGTGACTTGGACATTCTACCTCCCAGCTTTTCTGATCACTCGCCTGTTCTGTTTAATCTGGATTTGGTCTCTGTTGAGCATGGTAAATCCACCACCACTCGTCCCTCCCGTGTCATTCCCCCCTCTGCTGCTGAAGATTTTACAGCTGCTTTTTCACCAATCTTCACATCATGTGAATCCACGGATGCTGATGTTTTATTGCAAACTTTCCACACTTCCTGCTGTTCTGTGATGGATGTCGTAGCCCCACTCAAACGGAGACAATCCAAAGTCAAGCATGACCCATGGCTAAATGAACAAACTCGCTCCATCAGGCAAAACTGTAGCGGCTAGAACGTAAATGGAGGAAAGATGGTCTCACTGTTACCTTCGACTGCATGAGAGACGCGTGGTCCCAATACCAGAGAGTGGTCAGAGGTGCAAGGAACCGTTTTTTCGCTGACATCATCTCAAAAAACTCTGGCGATCAACGTGTCTTATACAAAACACTAAATGCTGTCCTCTCTCCAGCCGTAACTGTTTTCTCTGCTGCCTCCACTGCTCTTTGTAATCAGATCCTCACGTTTTTTCTGGATAAGGTCACGAACATTAGATCCCAGATCTCCATTTCTTCTTCTGGCTCTGTTGATTTAGCCGCTCCTGCACGGTTCCCTCACCAGCTTTGAACCTATTTCGCTCCCCATCTGGAAAAATCGTTGCCTCAATGAAGCCTTCGGGCTCTCCGGACGATGTGGTGCCGTCCAGACTGCTGAAAGATGTGTTTCCTGTGATTCGATATGATGTCCTAAAGATCATAACTAGTAGTCTATCCTCGGCTATAGTTCCTCATGCTTTCAAACACGCAGTTGTACATCCAATTGTGAAAAAACCTGATCTTGACCCTGCCATTCTTTCCAATCTTCGTCCAATCTCCAAGCTACCTTTCTTGTCAAAAATACTAGAAAAAGTAGTTTATGAGCAATTAACTCATCACCTACAGGACCATCAGGTAATGGATCTTTTCAGTCAGGCTTTAGGCCCCAACACAGCACAGAAACCGCGCATTACGTGTCCTAAATGACGTCCTTTTGGCATTGGACTCAGGATTCCACGTGGTTATGGTTCTTCTCGACTTATCTGCTGCTTTCGACACAATCGACCACGACATCATGATCTCCGACTCAATCCTGGGCTGGTGTATCTGGCTTAGCCCTCGACTGGTTCAGGTCATATTTCTGCAACAGGACTCTCAGAGTCATGCTAGACGATTTTCATCTGAATCAGTCCCACTCCCATGTGGGGTTCCCCAGGGTTCCATTTTAGGGCCACTACTTTTTTCAATCTACATCCTGCCTTTAGGTGCAATTTTTAGAAAGCATGCAATTTCATATCACCTATATGCTGACGACTGCCAAATTTATTTCTCCCTCAAGCCAACTGACTCCACCAAACCTCTCCTCGACTGCCTATCTGACATTAAGGACTGGCTGGCTGTAAACTTCCTTCACCTGAACGATTCAAAACCGAGGTCATTGTTTTAGTCCCGACTGCAAACAGGCTCCACCCCTTGGCCTCGTTTCTCTTCCCATTCCAGTAACTTCGTCTGTCTCCAATCTTGGAATCAAAATGGATACGTTCCTGAAAATGGATGCTCAAGTCAACAGCACAGTAAAATCCTGCTTTTTCCATCTAAGGCGAATCGCCAAACTCAAGCCTATTCTTTCTAACCACCTCCTGGAATCAGTAATTCATGCATTCATTACGTCCCGGCTTGACTACTCTAATTCCTGCCTTTTTGGTATCAGTAAAGCCACACTTTCTAGACTCCAACTGGCTCAAAATGCGGCTGCAAGGCTTCTAACTGGAAGTAGCAGAATCCAACACATTTCACCAATTTTGAAAACCCTTCACTGGCTGCCGGTTAGATTCAGAATCGATTTTAAGATTCTCCTCCTAACCTATAAGGCATTAAACGGTCTAGCCCCGCCTATTTGAGTGTCTTGCTCCATTGTCACAATCCCCCTCGTGTTCTTAGATCCACAGATCAGCTGCTCCTAACCGTTCCCAAGGCACGTTTTAAAGCTCGTGGTGAAAGGGCTTTCTCCGTCTGTGCACCCAGGCTCTGGAACTCCCTGCCCTTAGTGGTTAGGCAAGCCGCCTCAGTCGCCACATTTAAATCTCGCCTAAAAACGCACTTCTTCACATTGGCTTTTAATTCTTAACCTGTTTCATTTTCCACTTGTCTTTTGCTATTTTCTCTATTTTATTTGGTCCCTTGACCTGTTTTTAGTATCTCTGTTTTAATTCCCTCTTAATGTTTATTTTTAATATTTTGCTTTTAGTCCTGCTTGTTGTAACTGTACAGCGCTTTGGTCAGTTGTAATGCTGTGTTTTTAAGCGCTCAACAAATAAATATGGTATGGTATGGTATGGTATGGTGCAATGCCTTTTTACTGCCACTGTATCTTATTACATCCATTAATAATAATAATAATAATACATTTTATTTATATAGCGCCTTTCCCATGCTCAAGGCACTTCACAGAGTTTAAGAAAGAACCGTAGGGTATACACTATATAGAATGGTATTAAGCCAGATAAATAAATAAAGAAGAGTAAGACAGTAAATTCAGAGACAAGCCTAACAGATAACATAACTGATGGTCTAGCACACACACACACAGGTTACATGAGCATCTTGACAGAGAGGTAGACTGAGAGAAGGGTAATAAAGTCAAGTAGAGCTAAAAGCCTTCCTGAACAGATGAGTTTTGACTTGTTCTTTAAAAGAATTCATGGAGTCAGCTGTCCTGATTAATTTTGGTAGGTCATTCCAGAGTCTGGGCGCTATACAGCTAAAGGCCCTGTCACCCATGGAGTGAAGATTAGTGTGGGGCACAACAAGATTGCCAGAATCAGAGGACCTTAGTGGATGGACAAGCACCACTGATACAATATTTCTTAATTTTACTATTTAACAAACACTATTTTACTATTCATCATAAACATTTAACTAGGGGATCAAAATCGTGAGGTATGAAATAGACATACTTTGTAAATATGAAAAAAAGGTTATTTATTTTGCTGTCACATTATCTTAAGGACAACGAGTCAATCAAATAAATAAATAACTGTCAGTGGCAAAACTATTTGATTTAGCCTTTGTTCCCAGAAAAACAAAATCCCTTAAAATAAATGAAAAAGACAATGGAAGCAACAAAAACTACACTTTACAAATAAGTACTTTGTCTCAAATAACTTGATAATTTGTTGCCCTAGTTTTGAATTTAAGCATATATACATCACCAATTTGTTAACAGTTTTTCATTCTCCTCAATAAACACCTTTGTGGTAAATGTTGTAAATCTTCACTGATTTAATAATACAACTTTTGAGTCTGTAATCTATACTAACAAAAGGCAAAGCCCTCACTGACTGACTCACTCACTCACTCACTCACTCATCACTAATTCTCCAACTTCCCGTATAGGTAGAAGGCTAAAATTCGGCAGGCTCATTCCTTACAGGTTACTTACAAAAGTTACGCAAGTTTGATTTTGAAATTCTATGCGTACCAGTCATAATTGAATCCTACTTACATACATATATATGTCCATAGCCTGCAGCTCGGTCGCCGTGTGAGGCAGCGTTGCGTCCCCCATCACCAAGCCTCCCACATAGTTGGCTGCCTGCCTATATTGCGTCCCCCATCCCCACGCCTCCCATGTAATTGACTGCCTGCCCATATAAGGCCGTCCGTCGCTCCGGTCTCTTCATTCCCTTCTTTGCTTCGCCACGGTATTCACGTCTCCCTGCTGATAACTGCAGCCTTTTTATTTAATCCACGGCTTCTCCTCTGTTTTATTGTTCAATTATTATGATGAAAAGTTATCGATCAAGGCAGTTGTATGCTTACAACGCTTGACAGATGGCGAATGTCACTTCAACACAAGTCCTGCAAATACTAACATAATTGAAACAAACCATGAAACTCAAACTGATTATGACAGAAGCAATCCAAGCTGTGAGAAAACAGTAAAATGGAGGCGTGTCAGACGTTGTGGTACATTTTCTGATGCAGCTAGATGTAAACAACTTCGTGACGCTGCTGTCAAATACTCGCAGAAAAATACACAAGTTAATAGACATGCTGTCGCTAAATACTCGCAGGCAAATCCACAAGTTAATACCGGGAATGCCTGTTAAACATCTTAGATTCATGAGTAGTGATTTAGGTCGACAATGTCCACCATGTTAAACTTTCTTATTTATGGCCCCATCTTCACGAAATTTGGTAGGCGGCTTCCTTGCGCTAACCGAAACCAATGTACGTACTTATTTCGGTGGTATGACGCCACTGTTGGCCTCCATATTGAACTTTCCAACGGTCTTTGTTACCTTCAAGAAATTTGGTATGTGAGTTCCTAATGCTAACTGAATCCTACTTACATACATATATACTGTACGTTCATAGCCTGCAGCTCGGTCGCCGTTTGAGGCAGCTTTGGGTCCCCCATCCCCACGCCTCCCACGTTGTTGGCTGCCTGCCTATATAAGGCCATCCGTCACTCCGATCTCTTCATTCCCTTCCTTGCTTCGCCACGGTATTCAAGTCTCCCTGCTGATAACTGCAGCCTTTTTATTTACTCTATGGCTTCTCCGCTGTTTTATTGTTCATTTATTACGATTATAGTTATTGTATAGGTATTTTAGACTTTACATTGTTCAGGTAGCCATTTCCTTTATCGTTCCAACCGTCCCCCCATTAACATGTCTATCGAGGTGATCACCATCGATCAAAGAACTGTCACTTACCGAGTGGTTTCCTTGCCCGGAGATGCCACCTGCCTTTTATATTCTCTCTGTTACATATTGCACGGCCATATCATTGACTGATTGACTGGGACAGGTTCATGGTGTGAACTGATGACAGTACAGGAGATAATTATACTACACAGGGGCACTATGAGAGTGGAATGCTTAAGCCCTTCACCTATGCTTCTGCATGTGAGTTGATGGTTGCCGCTGAATTGTTCGGTTGTCACTTTCAAGTCTACCGAAATGGCCAAATATTTTACACTTTTGGAGAACCGCCAATGCCTCTTAAACATCTTAGATTCACAGGTGACGATTTGAGTAGTGGACACTTTGATGTTTATGAATGTTTTAACTCTCAAAAGCTGGATGCGAAGTTATTGATGAAGCCGGTTGTATGCTTACAACGCTTGACAGATGCTGAATGTCACTTCAACACAAATCCTGCAAATACTAACATAATTGAAACAAACCATGAAACTCAAACCGATTATGACAGCAGCAAATTTAAGCTGTGAGAAAACAGTAAAAAGGAGGCGTGTCAGACGTCGTGGTACATTTTCTGATGCAGCTACCGAAAACAACTTCGTGACGCTGCCGCCAAATACTCGCAGGCAAATCCACAACTTAATAGAGACGCTGCCACTAAATATTCGCAGGCAAATCCACAAGTTTATAGAGATGCTGTTGCAAAATACTCGCAGGAAATTCCACAACTTAATACCGGGAATGCCTGTTAAACATCTTAGATTCACAAGTAGAGATTTGGGTAGTGAACACTTCGATGAATGAAACCTGTTATCTTTACAACGGTTCACAAACACGGAATATAACTTGAACACAACACGTCCTCCAAATACGAACTTGATTGAAAGAAATAATGCTAATCAAATCCTTGATGACAGTAACACTCATAACACTGACAAAACAATTACATTGACAATCATGTTACGTTATTTTTAAAATGTTTCCTTTTCTTTTTCATAACTTATTTAACACACTACTTCTCAATTGCGAAGCGCGGGTATTTTGCTAGTATCAAATTAATGTAAGTAATACAATTTCAATGTGCAAGCTTTTTTGTATCCACGTTCATTTAACATAAATCTTAACTAAGACAATTTTTAAATAATGCATCTATAATCTGTTTTTGAGGTTTTGAGCTTTATAGACTGTTCTTATCACTTAGTATCAAATAATCTTATCACTTTTAACCCTAGGTGAGTAAAGGTGAATGAAGAGTGTGCTTCTTAATCTCGAAAGAATGAGAAACTGCAACATTTCTTAAAAAATCTGCAAGTGGAACGGGACAGGTCTCTATCAGCCCAATTTTAGATAACCGCAATTCACCATTTTTATAACTGCAGTGCCGTGGTCAGGCCCCGATATGCTAGCTTCCAATGTGGATTTAAAAAGAAGTAAACTCACATAAAGTACAAGTGCTAGTTCTGTCATGTGATTTAATAGACCTTCTGCCGCTATAAACTAAAGACATATTCAGTGCATAAAAGATATAGTGGCATAAAACATATAGTGTCCAATTTACAAAAGATACATTTTGAAGTCATTCAAATTGTTATTTATACTTCTTCAATCAAAATCTAAAATCCACCGACAATACTAAGTCGAAGGGTATTTGCAACAAAGTTTAAAAAGCAAGAAATTACACAGCATTTCTTCAGACAACCTATCTAGCAGTGCAGTAAGCAGCCTTTAAGGTGAGGTTTACTTTTGCAATTTTGAGGAAAAAAATACCGATTTGGATACATATACCATTGTGTTATAGAGTAAAACACACTGATCTCGATTGTAATACAATTTACAATAACTGTAAACACTTTCATACATTATAAATTAACAAGGAAACTTACCATTTCACAAATTTTTCTTCAGAATACATTGTGCTTTCATTCGAGAGGATGAAGAACTTCAAGAAGAAACTCCATGATTGGCTGTCTCAGATAAAAGTTTGCTCAGTTGTCCTTTCGTCAACATATCCCATCCCACGCATCTGTGTTACGCACGCAAAAATGGTTGTTTATTCTGCCAGTCTAGGGCCTTTTTAGATCCCTAAACTGGGGCAGTTAACAACGCGATCTGAGAGCAGGTTAGGGTTACCCTCTGGTGATTAGAGCAGCATGAGCGACAAGCTTTTCTCCTTCGTGATTCCAGTAACACGATCTACAGTATAACAGGTAGTGGTGGCGGGGTTGTGAATATTGCCATTCACATTTCACACAGTGCGATAACACGAGGCAGTTAAAAGCGTGATCAAAGATCCAGGGTCCCTTCTTAATTCAAGAGGCACAAACTTTGCAGTTCAATTGGGTGGTGGGAGCACCCCCCCTATATTTTCCCTTGAGCATATAATTTATTTTCAATATTTTTTTGCAAATGCATTATTATAATATAAAATACATTATTATAATATAATTTATCACAAAGCATGTCCTAATACAAGTTTGTAAAGTAATTTTTATATCCTTTTAAGTATGGTGATTACATTGGCCCAGCATTAGCAAATTATCACTGGGCCAATGAGGGATTTACTGCTCTAGTAATTCCAGCCTTTTACCCATTTTGGACCTCTAGGGGACTTTGTTAAGGAGCCCCTTGTAGCAGCCCCCATATTGGCCAAGTGTTATATTGTATTGGGATTGCCCCATCCCACACTGCCCATAGTCTTTCCACATGGGGCCACTGTGTGCATGTTTGCTGGGTGTCTGCCTGGTAAATGAGTGATAAATCTATAATAATACGCAGGAATCCAAACACTGTGGCATTCTTTGATATTGCAGTTATCAAGGAATCATCATCTTTAACAGAAGAACCTTTTTGTTATTCAATTTGACAAGGTTTAAAGTGAAAATACAATATTTGCAACAGCAAAGTGCATTACAAACACAAAGGCAAACAATGGAATGATTTTTATACATGTTTCGCAGAAGATACAAAGAGATTGCTGATACTCAGAAGAAGAAAAGCACAGCCATATGGAAATAATTTAGCTAACGGCATTTCCTCCATCCTGTAACTAAATTCTGAAGAGAAAAATTTTACTGTTTAACCACATTTTTTTAAAACTGCATGCATCTTGGAGAAATTAGCATTGGATTGTGGATGTTGCATGCTAAACAAGATTACTAAAGAAAATCCCTGAACAAAATTCTAAACATCTACCCAGGTGTGTAATTTTACAGAATCTGACCTGGTCGCAAAACAAAATTTGTAACAAAAGCGCATAATTTTTGTTAGAGTGGCCCCTAGTGAGGGCATAAGACATTCTCAGGCATGGACAAGAAGAAAAAATGGTTATATTTAGTAACTATTCTGACTGTCTGAGGACTGCTGTGGACCATCTGGCATCCCCTTAAAATGCATTTTGTCAGCAGGCATTCATATTCATAAAAAAGGCAGAGAAGTGTACAGTATAACATTAAGACAAAAAAAACTGCCTGTCTGATGATATTCACAAACTATAACATTCTATTTTTCTGTGTCTACAGAAGCTTTTCCAACTTCTTCATCTTAGACTTTTAGGTATGTTTTGAAAAATGAAACCTTAAACAAGACATACAGCCTGCTAACCAAATCAGTATCAATACCTTGACATACTACACATAGTTATTTTCTTGATTTCTTCACAAAATGTAGGAAGCAATCTTTTTGTTATAAACCAACAGTGACAAAACCTAAAAGTCAATTGATTTCATTTTAAATGTAAGACCTGCATGCAGATTTGAATAACATTAGCATGGAAACTCATCTGAAATTTTGTTAGTGTTAAGCATTTACCCAAAATAATGTAAACCAGGTTTCTTGTATCTAGTATAAAAGAATGAGTCTCAATACACTGGAAAGGTTTGAGGCAGCCACCCATATATTATCCCTATTGTCAGTTTACACTGAATGAAAAATTAACAATCCTGGAAAAAATTTATTTCGAAATGAAGAAAAATGATGCAGCGAAAATATTCAGAATTGACTCTTCAATGCTGTCAACAATTTTGAAGAATCATACAAAGTTAAAGATTGGACATTGGGACCTGAACAAAAAAAATTCAGAAGCGTGTTTGTATTTCTATAAAAAAAGTAACATCTGGCATCCATTATCCAACCCGCTATATCCCAACTACAGGGTCACGGGGGTCTGCTGGAGCCAATCCCAGCTAACACAGGGTGCAAGGCAGGAAACAAACCCCGGGCAGGGCGCCAGCCCAACATCTAGCATCTCATTTTCAAATAAATATTTTTTGCAGTTTAAACAGTGTTTTTTTTTTTATACAGGTCAAGCTTGCTTCACAGAGTTAGTTGCACGAGAGACAGAAAGTTGAGTCAAGGTTTTCTAGGAAAATACAGGTACTTTATTACTGTATAGAAAGGGCAAGTACAGTCTAAAGACGTCATTCAAAATAGGAGCTGTTACTTCACCACTCAAGCACATGAGATAGGGGCTGTGACAAAGGCATTCATCCTGTTTTATCTCCCATTTTCAGATTAGAAGAGCAATAGTGGCTCGGAATCACCACTGTGGCAGGCCAGGGGCCTCATGCATAACACTGTGTGTAGAATTCACACTAAAACATGAAGTACAGAGAAAAATGGAAAAGCAGCAGAACATGGAAGTTGGCGTACGCATAGATTTATGCATTTGGATTTTTTTGTGCGTATGCCAACTTCCACGTTCTTCCACTCCATAAATCCTGTTCAGCATGAAAAGTAACGCTTGTGCACATGCCTGTCACCACACCTCGACTCCCCCCAGTATTACGGTTATTTGAATATGCAAATCAATATAAATAGCCCGTTTTATTTTGCATTCTGTGAAAAGACGATGGCAAAAGCATGGGGGGAAAAAAGAAGAATTTCAGCAAATACCAAGGAGAGGCAAGAAAAAACGTATTATTTGTTGGTTTAAGCCGCCCTGCGGTGGGCTGGTGTCCTGCCCGGGGTTTTGTTTCCTGCCTTGCACCCTGTGTTGGCTGGGATAATCACTATGTTCTTCTTAAACCAGCTTTCTCTTAAATACTAAGATGTATACTTGATATCATTTTCATGATGATGGGAATTAAACATGGGGACAAATTGGCGCAGTGGTAGTGACGAGCTGGCGCCTTGTCCAGAGATTGTTCCTGCCTTCCGCAAGATGTTTGCTGTGCTGTGCATGACTTTCGATTAAATAATTTATTGCAGCAGTACTGTTTCTCTCCAAAGTACTAACCCCCAATTCTTGTCCTTTCTTTTCCTATTCAAAGTAACCAATCACCACACAATCAACTCTGTAATAGATGTCAAGCCATCTGTAAGCTTAGAACAGTGATTCTTCAAAACTTTTATGGAACATTGAAATATCTCTGTAGTACATGTTTAATTATTCCATCCATCTATCCATCCAGGGTCACACCAATCCCAGCAAGCATACAGTGCAAGGCAGGAATAATCCCTGAACGGGACACCAGCTCATCGTTACTGCTGCACCACCGTGTCCTCACATGTTTAATTATTAACAATATACATTATTTAAATAAAGTTTAAAATGTTATTTGTATAATGTAATATATATATTTTACTGCATTTCATCTTAAAAATGATATCAAGAGCTCCAAGATAGTGCTTGGAAATCTAAATCGACTTAGAAGCCAGTCGTCATCATATGTATATACACGGTTTATAAAGTTGTTTGTGCAGTATTATAACTGTAGTGCAAGTTTACAGTGAGGTGATTTTACTTATAAGTACAAACAGTTCTACCAGGAGCACTTAAAGGACTGATTAAGTGCGTTCAGAGCCCTTGGGATGAAACTGCTCCTGAACTGCAAGTTCCCTACAGGAAAAGTTCTGAAGTGTTTGCCATACTGTATGGAAAAAGTAGACTGTGCGCATCTAGGCAACGTGTGCTAGATGCTGTATCCCGATAAACCGATCAGCCGCTCTAGAACTGTGATTCCACACTCAGATACAGTGGGTTAAATACTCTGAGTGGTGCACTGAGAGTGACAACACTAAAGCAGTGATGGTATTTGGAATAGTTCGGCCATCCCATGCACCATTATATAGTTATGTGTTGATTACAATCAGATGCCTTAAACTAATAAACAATATGTGTTTAATTTCAGTGTATTTGATAAAACTATGTCAGGGATGTAGATCTAAAAAAGAAAGGGAAACCACACATGGCGTGGTTTTACGCCAAGTTTAGTTTTTATACATCACGATGTGAGTGTGGAAATGGGCGTACATAACATTTTTGTGCATATGCACTGTTTATACACGAGGCCCCGGGAGAGTCCGAGCAGGTCAAAGCCTGGTGTTAACTGTTCTAAACATCATGCAAGAATAACAGTAAGCCTGATCCTGTAAAGGACAACTAATTACTTTGTCAATAGTTTAATACTTACTAGATGCAGCAGAGCAGCTATGGAACTGTCCTTGCGCTGCCATTAGAGATAGCGAATTTGCCAGCCACCCTGATCACAATAATATACTGTACATATTTTCCCCATATTCATTATAATGAAATTTCCGTTGTAAAGAAATATTTCTATGGTCCCATGAATTTCGTTACAATGGGACACCACTTGTTTATTCATATACATATATATACTGTATACACATACAGGACACAATCAAACAAACATATAACACAGAACAGGTTGACTGTTATACTTACTATTTAGAGTTCTAATTTTTCTTGGCACAGGTTAAAGACTTGGTATGATAAAAATATTCAACATGTTGTGCAGAGTTGTTGCTTTTTTGTTGCTCCAGGATCAAGTGGAGGGTTCTTCTTGTATTGGAGTGAACTTTCCCTTTGCTGTGTGAGCCTTTGTCTGTTGTGTGCAATGCTTTTCTCAGTCAAGCTTTTTGTTGTGTCATCTGCAACTTCATAGGTAAAGGCGTTAGCTTTCTGACACAAGAATTTAGATGCTGACATTATTTTCTTGCAGTAGTGAATGCTTCTCAGCATTCAGACTGGGCTTATTGCTTGACATGGCAGACTGGATCTTGGCTTCAGCTCCCCAGAGAAGGAGTGGCTCATCAAGTTTTTAGTCTCAGAGATTTTTAGTCATTTTGGAGAGTGACAGTAGGGTTCCCTAGAGAGAGTGACACTGAGAGTGCAGTGCATGTAGTTTTTGAAGGGAGGTATAACGTCTCATGATTGGATTAATGTTTCTTCCAGCTATAAAATCAGAACCTTCTGAAGTGCATTATTTTGTATATCACAGTTGTCACTTGTTGAATTATATCACTTGTTCTTGGGTGTCTGTTTGGTGCCCTCTGGTCTGAAAGTGGTCTGCAGAGAGGCCTCTGCAAAGATGTCATTTCAACTCTGATTTACACATTTGTTATCAGATGAAGTACAAGCATGTCCTTGTACAAAGAGCTCAGCCCCTTACTTTGGAATGTAAGGGAAGTTGACATGTCTGCGGCCTGTTATATCTGCTGTCTTAATTGGGCTGGTGTGCACTTACAGCCTAGCAGAGTGGGCAATGCCAACTTTGTTGTACAGTCATAGGATCACAGAGATCCTGGATCTTAACAGACATTGCATTTTGTGTAAAGTCAGTTACATATATGCCTAGACTAGGAACTTATTTCATGACACAAATGGTAATGAAAGCATTTCACAGCTATAATGAAATCTTTAGGGACAGCACAGTGGTGTAGTGGTTAGTGCCACTGAATGGGGTATCATCTTTCTCTAAATCCTTACTTTTGATTGCTCTCTGAAAGGACTTTTCACATTTGTGTGGTCTTATTTCTGGGTCTTCTGTTTATTCACCAATGACAGGCATATTAGAATAATTGACAATTATAAATTGTGAGTGTGCATCATACCACAGTAAATCCTCACAAGGCTGTTTTTTTTCCTAACACCTGATGATGCTGGAATAGGAAACTGCTACTAGTGACAATAAATGCTCATAAGAAGGAAATATTTTTTGTCTACATTGTCACACAGGATTATGTCCCTGACATGACTGGGATGAAATTTAATTTGTAAATGTTGCCAAATATCTACATGCACGAAAAGGAGTATTCATAAAACTGCACACATAAACCTGACAATCATGTACACAGGAATACACATTAGGAAAAAACTGGTGAGATTTTAAATCCATTCAAAACACAGTACAGAATATGCAACATGGAGTGATGTTCATTAATAAGCTCAAAACCATTACTATGATATTAACACACCATCGCTCAAACTTACTTTACATAAAATAAACGTTTTTATGTATACATTTTTAATAATATTATGAAAAGGACTTTTTATATGGCAAAATTTTGCATGTGAAACATGTGAGCTTTCTGAGCACCTATACCTCCATTTTAAATATAATTTTACCTAAAAGCCAGCTGTGCTAATACTGGTAAAAAATGCAACCAGTGCTGCATGTTCAGTTTTACCCAGTAAGTGCTTTCATGATGAAATGCTTCTTTAAGCACTTAAAAGATCATGATAAAACTTTTGCAGTGTTTGACATAAATGAATATTTACCTGTAGTTGTGAAGTGTGCTTTCCTGTGATGTGCTCAAGTTTGCAATAACAATTTAGCCATTTACTTGAAAAACAGCACCGAATGTCTTATTTGATAGGGAGAATGTAAACAACTCTCTTTTACAGAATCAGGCACTTTTTACCTACCCAGGCACTGTCACTTTTTGAAAGGGACTGCATTTTTTTTTCTAGCTGCCTCCTTTGGGATTTCCCTGCTGGAGTTTAAAAATGGCATCTGCCATAAATTATTTGTTCACGGAAAGGAATATAGTAAAACTTGATATCTCTGGCAACAAGAGCTAAAAGAAGGCAGTGCACTTGATGTAAATAGCTGTCACAATTTCACAAAAGCTCATTGATGCATTTTAAAAATTCCAATACAATTTTTACTAACCTCTTACACCAAAGTTGAGTATCGTCTGCTTACCCAATATAACCACTGTAATCTCGTGGCCCATACTGATACTTAGTGCTTCATCTGTTAGATTGACCACTGCACTTTGTGAGCTTCTCTTTAACCATGACAAGCTGAAGCAATACATGGGTACACACATTTATAGGTGCAGGTGGCACCTTTACTATGCAAGTATGTAGTATGCAAAGCTCACATCATTTTCAACTGTGACTCTCATCTATTTCAAAACTCCTCACATCCAGGATATCATCTGTCTGCATCACTTCTAGTGCTGTTTAAGTTCCCTGCTTATCTATGGCATGTGCTGTCAGTTTCTGTGAAACAGAAATTAAAATAATTAGCAGGCTTTTACAGCCTTTCTTGCAACCATGTGTAGAACCATTTATGAAATGCTGCCTATGCAATTCCTACAGTTCCTGCCAAGGACTTTGACAGTGACCCAGATGCTAAAGAATATAAGTAGTTTCACCAGAGTAAGCACAGCATGAGACAAAGAGGAGGTTGGCTCAAGATAAAGACAAAAATAATATTACTGCATAAACCATAGAACCCTTTATTTGCATCCTGTGGGCATTATTTTAAATAGACCCTGAATTCTTTTCCTTCTCCAAATAATAATCTTTTTAAAAGTACCTCAATATGTACATGTATATGTTAATTCTAAGACCAAAATGTAAAACGATTTTACATGATTCACAGAAGAACATTATTAGGCATTTAAATGCCATGAAAGGCATCTATATTATTGCCCTCTGATAATAGGCCTAAAAAAGTAAAGGTGATTAGATTATTTTAATAAATACAGAAGACAGAACATTACCATTAGCATTTTCTGGATTTAGACACTGACCAAAACGTACTTGGCATATCCAACTAATTGCATTCAACATATTTGTTAAAGTGCTAATAATGTTGTACAAAAATGATCAAGTATGGCTTATTTTAACCACCTGTCAAGGGAAACAAGAAAAGTACACTTAATGGATTTTTTGCAGCATTACCTCTAGTCTTATTCATAACATTTGACATTTCGTACAAAAAGCAGTATAATAAAGGCTTTTTTTATCTTTAAACAGCTGTTATTATTAAAAGAGGAATGCTGGCTGTTGATGCAGTTACCAGCTGGAAAACAAAAATCAGGAAAAAAAAAACAATTTTCAAGCTCTCCAGTATACCTGACAGCTTACTACATACAGTACGTAGCAGTGAAAGTTATTTAAAAAAATAAGTCCTGTATATTGCAAAAGAGATGAAGTACCACTGGGGTATGGCAGAATTTTTTAATGCAGGCATATCAACAAAGAAATTGAAGGCAACCTAGTTTATTTAAAGTGAATATGAATGTTTAAGAGACTTTAAAAATATATCTAGTTCCTCTCTAATGCACAGAATTTTTATTCCTTTTCCCCTGGTTGTTTTAAAATGAGTATTAACACAGAAGAGGAACTCCTAGGCAACATGAATTTTTCAGGAGTTTCTTTGTTTTTTTTATGTCATTTACATAACTGTACCTCCTCTTTCATATTAATACAAGCCTGCACACCATTTTAAGAGTGTGACATATCTTTACTGTTTTAAACTTTTATAATCCTTAGCTAGGAATGATGCAATCTTTAAGGAGGTTAAAGAGTACTATAAGTAAAATACATATCTTCACCATTTATTGTAGCAATTATTTCGACTGTATACTGTAAAAAATGTCAGTAAATTTAACGGTACAAATACTGTAAATGGTGAAAGTAAAAGACCTTTTCTGAAAAAAAGGAAAGTTACCTTATGTTCTACTGAAAATTACCTGTATATCTTAAACAATAAATTTCATTATTTTTTACAGCCAAGTTCTGTAAAATCAATATTTTTCTACCTTCAAAATATGCTAAATACCATTTATTGATGCATTACAGTTATACTGAAAAAAATCTGTTAATTTTACAGTGTAAAACTGTTAAATAACGAAGGTAAACAACCGTAAAATGTAAAACGGTAAATCACTGTTTCAGTAAAACCGGCTACGATAAGGACACGCCCCTTTTTACAATATTGTTCCTGGTGAACCGCATACCTTTGAATAGTAGGGAAAAAAACTTAACCTAAGTTAGCAGACTTATTTTTCCCCACGTGCTGAAGGTTTTTTGAGGTTATGAAAGCTGATTTATGGTGGGTTGTATTCCATAAGAAGGACACCATGCACTACAAAATAAAACTTTACTTCCCCACCAGACAACGTGCCGTAACTTCCTTAAACATTGAATTGTTTTTAATGTGTATAATTAAATGGTACATGCTTGCTATTGGTTGTTGTTACTTTACTGATGCAAACTGTGTACTGGGGGTTGACCCTGCCAATACATATTTATTGATTGTCATATTTATTACACAACATGAATTTCTGGTTATGGTTAAACATTCCCTTGTGTTGGAATTTGTTGCAAAAAACAAATAGTTTTTACTACAAAATTATAAAATATTGTCACCTTATTTATTACAGTAAAATTTTGGCAACCCAGCTGCCAGTATTTTACCGTAAATGTAACATTTTTTTAAAAGTGTACCATAGACCAAAAAATATTGTGACCTTTTTTACGGTAAAATTCTGGTGACCCCAGCTGCCAGTTTTTTACCGTAAATTTAACATTATTTTTTTTACAGTGTAAAAGCTTAGGTGTTGTTAATCTGCTACTCTGCATTATCCCTGTATGAGTGAGAAAGTGTGTGTATGTGTGCAGATGAGAGTGCACTGATGTACTAGTTGCTCTCAAGTGTTTCTTCTGCCTTGCCAGGGAGGATTCTTGAGGAACTGAGCTCAGAGAATTATCAGACAGTCATTCTTCATTGACAGATAATGATGTTAGTCAGGGCCTCCGGGATTTGAGTGAGTGACAGAAAAGACCAGGAGGTAAAAATGTTAACCAGAGTCATAGTCCATGCAAGGCAAAACCAGGAGATCAAAATACACTGAGCAAACAAAACACAGGGGCAACCAAAACTCAAAGTCAAGGTCAAAAAAGAAAACCAGAAAACCCAAAACAAACCTTGTACTTGGCCTATTTGAAAAGCAAACTAATTGAATGCAACTGAATGATACTTTATACTTGCACCATGGCCATATTTACACTGGGGGATCCGGTGATGTCATCAGAGTGACTAATTGTAGTGATGTGACCCATAAATTGTGGCGCATAAACAACATTAAATTAAACACATAACAATAACATGTATTACAACAGATAAGAGAAGTTCCACCAAATGCGGAATGACTCTGTATATTTAACAGTGGCAAATTATAAATTCATATACAGTATCATGTTTATAAGAGGTTGATCTGTGCTAGTTTCATAGTCAACAGATACTGTCTAATAAAAATGATTTCATGGGGTACTTGGTGCGTATAGTTTTAGTTAGTTTAGTTTTGGCCCTGTTCAGCCATGAATGAATCAACTTCCTGCATCATTTTCTTTTCAAATACATGGATGTGGTAGTTGGTGTTTAGTGTATATGGTAGCATAACCAATTGTAAAGTTCAAATAAATGATTTTTATTTCACAAAATGCCTTCCACATCCAATCAACAGTAAATAAACTTATGGTAGTATCCAAAGAACCTGACAGAGCTGTGTTTCCAGGCTCCATCTCCCATCCAAACCTATGGGTGTTTTAATCTGGTCCAGTCTTGAGGAACACTGCCACCTGTTGTTTGGAGAAATTAACTATTTCCGATAAACCTGTTCACCCAGTCCATCTGTTATACCCACCTGGACAAGTATGAATCAATTCTTTATCCTGGCTGGAATGCCCACCCTTCCTCTCTGGCACCTACATGGCTCCCTTCCTCAGCTGAGCCCTATAGTCCCGCGAGGGGGTAAAAATACTGCAGAGGGGTTGTGCATTGTCCAGCTCCACTCTCCATCATTGGGTGTGGCTGCTGCTGCTTCAAGGGTGGCTCCAATCCAATGGGCTGTCATCCTGGACAATGACACCAATGGTGTCCCCCCATGTCATATAAAACACAATACTCTCCAATTTTTGAAGAAGGCAGTAAACTGGATAGGGTCCGACCCCTCCAATACTTTTTTCTTTGTGCTGTACCCCACTCTGGTATGCCACCAACCGCAGTGGCTGACGTATACAGTGGCAAGAAGTCACACGATCACGGCTGGTGCACCTGATTGGTTGCTTCTGATATGTTGGGAGAGTCTTTAATTTTAGATACACTCCCCATTTATTTTTGTGGTCTCTGGGTGGTTTGGGGCCCTCTATTAGTTAAAAAGGAACTCTTTACTGTCTGTGTTGTATTTTTTAAAGCAGGGGGCTGTTTATTCCAGACATCTTTTGCCCTGTAGGAAAAAAGTGCTATTTGGTCCCATTCAAGATGGAACCTTCACACTGTGTCCCTGTTTCTTTACTCATTTGGATTTTGTTGGTCTGGGTAGCAGCCTCCATGATAAAGGTCTGACTGTGGGGTACCTTTTCTCCATATTTGTTGGATCGAGTGCTACTTCATTCTCATCAGTTTGTTTGGGGATCACATCAAACTGTGTTCCCTTATGCTTTACCATACAGGAAATGCTAACCTCTAGTTCAAACAGCTGCCCAAAATCTGATAGCCTTAGATATTTGTTAAGTTTACTGCAGGTAAGGTGTTCAGGACAGACTGAAGCACTGTCACTGGTTTTAAAAGCTCTTTGTAGTTCCTGGAGATGGATTCGGCTTTCAGGTTACCTCGAATCTTCGGGAATCTCCACCTCTTTCTTTGTGAGTCAGATGAACGCTGGTCAAGCACATGTGCATTTGGGATTTCAATGGCAATATGGGAAAATTAGTATACAAGTCCATTTTTACGGACAGTCTGTACTGTCTGAAAAATTTTATTGATGGAAATTCAACATGAATTCTGAGACCCCTTATGATTTTCTGGTAAAAAAGGAGTGTCACTTACCCCAGGTCTGGTCATTGGGGATTCGTTGATGACAGCTCCAGAGTTTAAAAGCAATGTCCTTGGCGTTCCGGTCTCCATGAGCCTTGCAGCCTTCCAGTTTGGATGCTAAACTACAGAACAGATGGACCGTCACAGGCTAACCCTTTTCATAGTTAGATGCTGTTTGTGGTGAGTAGTGCTCCATTGAAGAGGCCATTCAGTGCCCCTCCAGCCAAGTACTCCTCCTGCACATACAGATCCTAGTCTTGAACTCAGTATAATGGACAGCTGTCTTTGGACATTGCAGCTCTTCCCAATGGTGACCGGTTGTTTCTCCACCTGCCAGCTTTTCTGGTTGTTCTTTGTCCTATTTCTTAGCCCTGCTGTTGGGCCAGATGTGTGGGATTATGTTCTGGGTTTTGGTTAAAATAAAACTTTTGCAGGTCCCTGCCAAGCAGATGGACAGAAGTCCTGTCAACTATGCTAACTGTAACCACCAGGAGGCATCACTGAGCCCCAAACTACAGACACAGAAACACCCAACACAATTCCAGGCTCAAATAAATGATTTTTACTCTACAAAACATTCTACACAAATAATCAACAACAAAATAAACCATTTACAAGCCTTCCTTCCTCTTCCAAAAGCTTCCATTTGCATAAGTTTCCTGCTGTTCTCAATACTATTTTTAAAGCATTTGTTGTATTTAATTTCGCATGCTAATGCTTTTAACAGGTTATTCACTACAAAAGCAAAGTTTGGCTCTAAGCCTCTTACATTCTTATGATTTTTATCACAATTTATTTCAAATTATACAATTTTCTATTTAATTATATTAATTTAAATTTTAAATGGAAATATAATAATAAGTTCTTTGGCAAACTGAGAAAAAATGAAAAATATTTCACAGTATTTTAAGACAACAATGTCAATACAGTATAAAATTATTATTCCTATTAAAAAAAATAAATATGAAGAAAACACATATCTACCAATTTAAAAAAAACAGTCTAAATTAATTTTGACACACTGTTAATCATGATTTTCAGCAAAGTCTTGACTGTTTCTTCTTCCTCCTAGATGCACAAACACGTCTGAACATAAAATCACTAATTAAGCTTAACACCACACCACAAAGGCCATATATAAGAATGTATAACTTAAACCTTTTCATAGCTTCCACTGTTCTTTATTACATTGTTTAAAAATATGAGATTAACATTTCAATAATTAGTTTATTATCAAGACGATAATGAGGATTACCAGTTTGCGTAAGGTGCACATGAATGAGCTAACTGGTATCTTAAACCAGCCAAGGGGATACCTATTGCTTCTTATTTAGTAATTGTAATAATAATAATAATAATAATGCATTTTATTTATATAGCACCTTTCCTATGCTTAAATGCTTTACAAATATTTGACAAAGGAATGATAGCATAGAAAAAGATTAAATTAGTAACCCCGGACACAAACTGATATCAATAATTCAACATTAAATAATAGATTAATATAAGGAATGTAAAGTTCAGAATTAGAATAAGAAACAACAAGCAGAAATAAAAAAATGCTGGAAGAGATTGCATGTTAGTATAAATAATAACTCTGTAATTCTCATAAGTAGTCTTAAGAGTGCAATGCATATTGAAACCTTATAACTTTTTGGATTAACTATCACCTTAAGCTTTTATAGACAAGAACTACATTCAAATAAACTGATGATTTTATTTGTTTTTTGTAAATAGTTTCCAGATAGATATTTATTTATGCAACTCATTTTGATCTCCATTTAATGTAAGCATGTTTCAGTAATCAAAACATTGCAATTACTCTAGTAATCAATGATAATAAACCCCCTGAAATGTCCTGTAACCCAGCAGGTAGCTACTGGCTCATTCCTGTCCAGACTACTAACACCAATAACATTGGTTTAATGGGGCGATATATAAACTGATCTATGCATACCTGTAAGATATGACAAAGTATCTTTAGAAAGTTAATTATGATGGCATTAGTAGTACTAATTACTTTATATACATACTGTGTGCGTTTATACCCTGATTTGTAAATCACCAAATAAAATACATTATTTTGATACAGAATTCAGTGGTATTACAATGAGTGGAGCTAAAGTTGTATGTCTAAGATTAGGCTCTTCTTTTGGTTTAGTTATTTAGTTTAAAGATGGAAGGGGAGGTTGCACAAACAAGCTTCTCCTAATTAATAATTATTACTATGCAAAAAATTATTCAGAAAAATTATACCCATGGATAAATAAACAAAAGGGTCTTTTCAATAGTTTTTTAAGGCTGATGCTGTATTTCACAAAAGAGTTCTAGAAAATGTGTAAAGAATAACAGAAAGCAAGGATTCCTTGATCAATCTTTTAAATACTTGTGCTATATAGTCTGTGATGTCCTTAGCAGCCGCCATTAATTTAAATAATTACATTAGTGCTTTAAATCAAGGAAAAGATTCAGAATACAGCAGCAGTCAAAAGGGAAATTCAAACAAAGGTGATGATTAATAAAACAGAAATTATTTAAAAAGTAGTATGAATTGGTAATGCAATAAATTCATAAAATTAAAAAAAAAAAAATTTTTTTATTAAAAAATTATGTGTTTCTGGGAAACAACAGCAATTATCTAGGTTAAGTCAGTTATTTTAAGTCTTTTCAGATTTTTGCAGAGTTTTCCAGCGAATTGAAAGAAGAACACAATTTAAGGTGCATTGTGCAGGCAGTGAATATACCAGCCACAATGACTGTCAGAAATCTAAGTATAGTATAATAGGTGGATTACAGTACATTTATACTATTGTATTGTTTACTTTGAAATACTAGTTCATATTTATGTTATAATTGACAATTTTATGTCATTTAAAATGTGAATTTACATCACACTACAATGTGCAGTACAAATCAGAAATGTTTGAATGCAATGCCCCTTGCAAGCATAAAGAAGGCAATTGAATTGGAATTGTACTAGGTTTAGCTGAAAGGATAGTACTCGTGAAAACCTCAGATTCTATTTTTGAATTCACAGTTCACAATGGACACCAAAACATATCAATAACATCACTTATTCTTCTTTAAAAAGCATCAATGCGAATACAGTATTCACCTTTCAGACCCCATTCTTCTTTCAGGGCACTTCAGCGCACATGGTTAAGTGTCCTCCTGATGGTTAATTCTGAACATAATCAATCATCTTTTAAATACACAGTGGGTTATATACACTTCAGTCCTTCATTAGCATTCATTAGTAATTAATCAACACAGCTGGAGAATCAGAGAAGTTCAACAATCCATAAGGTGTGTTTACATTGGTGATGATTCATTGAAAGGCAAAAGAAATGGCTGACATATCAAACTCAAGGAGATAAATGACATTTGGTTAGGGCCAAATATCCGATCCAGATCTAAGTAGTGTGATCCCTTCAACTGAGTAAACAGTGGTGCTCTCATTTCTCCTACTGAGATTCTGCCAGACTTTAGAGCTGAATCTTCACACTCCCATTTCTTCTCCTTCCTCAAGCAATCATTTGAAGAGCTTTGTTAAAAGCCCGGTGATTTACCCAATTATTCTTTTTTGATTATGTAAATGTAAGCAGTTACTGTAATTAGAAATCAATGACATTAGCGCCAGACTTTAGTCTAATTAATGCAGCCCATTTCAATAGTTTAGCATTTAAAATGTCAGAAATGTATTGCAGAGTAACAAACAATAGTGATTTTTGGGAAATATGTACTGCATGTTGGTCTTTTTATATATAAATAATCTTTTTCATAAATATTACAATACAAAATGTATTATAGATTACATACTGTAGCAGAAGACATGTTTCCTTGTTTGCTTTATTATTTCAGTGTGAATTTGTGAGTGTTCTTCATGTGCCTGTCCTGTTTAAATAAGACATTCTGTGCTTATTGTGTCCTAAACAGATACAAAGGGAAAGATAGGATAATGACAATTAACACAAATACTTTTTATTTTATTCTCAATGAGAATTTATATATAATAAGTTCCTTATATACAAATTAATCTTTAGATATAGATGTTAGCCAAAGACTTTTAATGTGTTTAACTATTTTGGGATTTTAGATAATATTAAGACATAGGTGTGTTAAAAGATTATATAATTTATCTGGGTGCTGATTAGTGAAAACTAGTGTTTCTTGACTGTGTTATGCAAATGACCCTAATTACTTAAGCTTATTGCTTTGTGATATTTGTCATGATGATCTGATCTGATAACATGACAGACTTCCTCAGGCTTGTTGAAATAAAGGTTGCCCATAAGAAGAAGCTATTTATTTGTAACAGCGCTATCAAATTTTTTTAATTTAAAATATTAATTTCCCTGACATTTTTGTTGCCAAACTTTGTCCCGGATATTCACATGTACCATTATGGCCTTTTACCTACGTGGTCCTCGACTTGTGGACTCTCCTTTGCTGAATCGGATGGAAGAATCTTCCTCTGTGAGTCAGTTCACTGGTGGATCCTCCCAACTCTGGGATCAACTCTTTACTGGTGGGACTGGACCAGTGACTATTTCCGGGACTGTTTGGTGAGTGTGATTTAAAAATCATGTTTTGTAGAATTCATTGTTGTGGCTCCTTGCAACAGATAAGGTTAGATAACATTACATATGAAAGAGAATATTAGATAGATAAAAATAGAGTTAAAAAGGATAAGGGGAATAATAATGAAAGATACCAATAAATAATATAAAACTTTATGGTAAGACCCCAATTCTGCCTAAAAAGGGAGCTTACATCATATTAGGGTTTCAATGAAGATGCAACACAAATGAGTCAGTGACATATGAATGGTTAAAGGTGGCTTCTTGCCCGCATGACTTCTGAGCCAATGGACTGTCTATGAGAATGGCTAAACTTGGGTGTCGTCCGAGGATGTTACCCCTACTTTGCACATTGCTTTCCCTAAGCTCAGGGCCACAGACCTTCTCGCCCTGTACAGCGGTGGTGTGTGAGGGTGTAACTTTTGGGAACTTGCCAGTAAGCCCATGGCAGAGGTGGTTTTTGGAGGAACTACTGTTATTTGAACTAGGGAATCACTGGTCAGCAGACATCATTGTATAGGAGTTAAACACTGCCAGCAACACCTGTGGCTGGGGCAGCTTGTAGACCAGACAGCATTCAAGATCTCACTTTGAACTGTACAAAGGGCCTCTGTAGTAAGCAAGTGACCCACTTTATCTCAAGCTAGCTGTCCTCTCTTCCTTTTTGGGGTTGCTTGTCCTGTTATTCTTAGATTCTTTTTTCATTCTGGTTCATCTGGGGTACTCTGTGTAGTGGCAAGGTTGGCACCAGAATACAGAGTGGGCGTTTTGTAGTTTGGGACCAACCGGGATCAGATTTGAGAGAAGTCAGACATGGAGACACGGACACAAAAAAGTGGTATTTCCAAAAAAAAAGGGGGTTTTATTTACAGGTGTACAAAACACAAAAATAACACCCCAATCAAAACAAGCAAATTATATTTACAGAGAAGCTGTCTGTCCCAAAAATAAAGACAAAAATGTATATTCACAGAATTGTGTCTTCCTTAAGATAAAAAACAAGCAGGAAGAAACCACACAAACAATGAAAACCTAAGAATTCTCAAAAACAAATATTTACCATCCATCCATTATCCAACCCGCTATATCCTAACTACAGGGTCACGGGGGTCTGCTGGAGCCAAGCCCAGCCAGCACAGGGCACATTGCAAACAAATATTTACAAGGAAAAAAAAGTGCATATATAAGAAAAACAAAAAGTGCACCACAAACCCAAAATCTATACAAATACCTCCACCAAAATAATACTTCAACCAGGAGGTATCTATACTTCTATACAACGAGAAAATACATACAAGTAAAGCACAAGCCACTGTTTGGTATACGTAAGAAGGATCTATACCACCACACCACCGAGTCTAAAAGACAACCCCTTGAGGCAGGAAATGCCTCTTATAGTCGGGGAACAAATCTTTAGTCAATCCTGTGACATGTTGCTCCCTTGCACCAATCACAACTGACGCAGGTGCCTTCTGCGAAAGTGCTCCTCTCAATTCTTGCAACAACAACAACAACATTTATTTATATAGCACATTTTCATACAAACAATGTAGCTCAAAGTGCTTTACATGATGAAGAAAGAGAAAAAAGACAAAATAAATAAGAATTAAAATTAGGGAACACTAATTAACATAGAATAAAATTAAGGTCCGATGGCCAGGGGTTCCAGGCCACAAGACCGGCCAGTCCCCTCTAGGCATTCTACCTAACATAAATGACCTTAATCAGTCCTCATTGTATTCAGGGTTCTCATGGAAGAATTTGATGATGACGGTCATGTGGACTTCTGGCCTTTAATCCATCAATGTAGGGACATCACGGTGCTTTGATTAGGTGGTGAAAAACGGAAAAAGAACAGAAGAGAAACTAGGGGTTAGTATGGAATCTGGAGCCACCATGAATAATAATGATAATTAATTGAATATACAGAGCATCAGGATTAAACTAAGATGAAGCTATGAGAAAGCCATGTTATAGTAATGTGTGTTCAGCAGTGTTTTAAAGTGCTCCACTATATTAGCCTGGTGAATTCCTATCGGTAAGCTATTCCAGATTTTAGGTGCATAACACCACTTACCACTTCTTTTAAGTTTAGTTTCTGGAATTCTAAGCACACACTCATTTGAAGATCTAAGGTTATGATTTGGAGTGTAAAGTGTAAGACATTCCAAAATATAAGATGGAACGAGATTATTTAAGGCTTTGTAAAACATAAGCAATATTTTAAAGTCAATTCTAAATGACAGAGTTAACCAGTGTAGTGACATCAAAACTGGAGTGATGTGCTCGGATTTTCTTTTCCTAGTTAAGATTCTAGCAGCTGCATTCTGCACTAGCTGCAATCGATTTATGTCTTTTTTGGGTAGTCCTGAGAGGAGTAGTTACAGTAATCTAGTTGACAGAAAACAAAAGTGTGAACTAATTTTTCTGCATCTTGCAATGTTATAAGAGGTCTAACTTTTGCTATATTTCTTAAGTGAAAAAATGCTGTCTTAATTAATATGTGATTTAAAATTCAGGTCAGAGTCAATAGTTACCCCTAAATTCTTTACCTCCGTCTTGACTTTTAATCCTATTGCATCAAGTTTATTTCTAATAACCTCATTATATCCATTATTGCCAATGACAAAAATTTCTATTTTCTCTTTATTTAGTTTGAGAAAATTACTACTCAGCCATTCAGAAACACAAGTGAGACATTGTGTCAGTAAATCAAGAGTGTCAGGGCTGTCAGGTGCTATCGATAAATACAGTTGTGTGTCATCGGCATAGCTGTGGTAGTTCACGTTATGCCCTAAGATAATCTGACCTAACAGAAGCATGTAAATCGAAAAGAGCAGCGGACCCAGGATAGAGCCTTGTGGAACACCATACAGAATATCATGTGTCTTTGAGTTATAATTACCACAACTAACAAAGAATTTTCTACCTGCCAGGTAGGATTCAAACCAATATAAGACACTGCCAGAGAGGCCCACCCATTAACTAAGGCAATTTCTAAGAATATTGTGATCAATGGTATCAAATGTGGCACTCAGATCTAAGAGGTTGAGAACAGATAAACGGCATCTGTCTGCATTTACCCGCAAGTCATTTACTACTTTAACAAGAGCAGTTTCTGTGCTGTGATTTGTTCTGAAATCCGACTGAAACTTATTAAGAATAGCATGTTTATCGAGGTGATCATTAAGCTGCATAATGTCTACCTCCTCTAGAATTTTACATAAGAAAGGCAGGTTAGAAATAGGTCTAAAATTTTCAAAAGCAGAGCAGTCAAGATTATTTTTCTTGAGCAGGGGCGGAGCGATGGCTCTGAGGTTAAGGATCTGCGCTGGTATCCCAAAGGTTGCCGGTTCAAATCCCTGTCACTGCCAAAAGAGATCCTACTCTGTTGGGCCCTTGAGCAAAGCCCTTAACCTATAATTGCTCCAGGGGCGCTGTACAATGGCTGACCCTGACCCCAAGGAGTATGCAAAAACTAACAAATACCTAATACAAGAAATTGTATAAGGCAAAATAAAGAAAAAAAAACTGCAGCAGTCTTAAGACAGTCTGGGAAGACCCCCATATCTAATGACGAGTTTACTCTGTCAAGAATACTTTCAATAAGCACGCCCAATACTTCTTGTTGAAAAAACTTGTTGCTTTTGGGTCAAGGACGCAGGTGGAGGGTCTCAGTTGAGAAATTATTTTATATAAATCAGGAAAATCTATCCTGGTGAAAGAATTGAATTTGTTTATAATGGAGTACCTGGGTTTAAGAGGATCAGTTTCGGGGAGATGTACTATATTATTTCTAATATCATTAATTTTTTGATTAAAAAATACAGCAAAAGCCTCACAGGTTTCACTGGAAGTATTTTGGAGGCATTCCATTGAGTGACCTGGGTTTAACAAATGATCAATAGTAGAGAATAAAACTGTCGTATAACTAGCATTATTATTTATAATTCTAGAGAAATAACAGTGCCTCTCAAGATGGACTATGTTGTTGTATTCTATTATTTTAACCTTCAATATCTCATAATGGAAAGTCAGTTTAGTTTTTCTCCATTTACGCTTAGCTCTCTGGCATGTTCTCTTTAGATCAGACACTTTTTGGGTCTTCCACGGTATAATGGTACTAGAAGATTTTTTTCCGATCTTTTCAGGTGTGACTATGTCAGCAACAGCTCTCACCTTAATATTAAAATTTTCCACCTTACTATTTACATTATTCTCACTATTGTAGTAAGCACTACAAACGGACTGGTTGCTTAGAATGTTTGTAAATTTTGAAGCTGCTGATGAATCAAAGAAGCATTTTTTTACAATATGCTTCTCGTCAATATTTTCTACCATTATTTCTATACTAAATAGTAACAGAAAATGGTCTGATAGACGAATATCAATGATCTGCTTCACATCAACTTTTAGTCCTTTAGTAATTACTAAGTCTAACGTATGACCTGCTTTATGTGTAAGCTAACTAATGTGCTGGCTCAAATCAAAAGAGTCCAGCAGGTTCATGAATTCTTTTACTTTCGGGTCACACTGATTATCGATATGAAAGTTAAAGTCACCAACTATTAGGAGTGTGTCATAGTTCATAATTACAATTGATACCAAGTCTGAGAATTCCTCAAAGAAAGACGCATTGTATTTAGGAGGTCTATACACGGATAAGACTAGAAACTGAGAAACTCCATGAATAACAACGGCAAGATACTCAAAGGACTTGAATTTACCAAAATTGACATCTTTACACTTTAACCGGCTCGAGTAAATTATTGCTAAACCGCTGCCTTTCTTACCTTGGCGATCTGCATGAGCAAAGCTGTAATTTGGAGGCACAAATTCGATTGAAACAGCTGCACCATCAGAGCTAAGCCACGTTTTACTTAGTGCAATAAAATCAATTTTCCTATCACTAATAAGATTGTTGATGGAAAATGTCTTCTTGGTTAATGCTCTAACATTTAATAGAGCCATATTTAATGTTTCAGAAGAGCAGAACCGAATTGTATGCGTGTTATGGGTATTTGAGATAGAGATTAAGTTATTTTTATTAGCTCCACTCTGTGCTTTAACTTTTATTTTGCAAAAGTCGACTTTTCCCCTTAAACATTGTAATGCCTGGTAGGCGAATTACCCTATCATCTAAACTCTGTTTTCTATTTAACCTGAATTCTATTTAGTGATTCGAAACAAAAATAGTTGAGGCTTAACTATGAGAGCACGATTTTCAAAGATTTTTGTTTGTCTGAATCACTGTTATAATGGCTTCCAGTTAAACTAGACAGCTGGAATACTTATTGAATTCTCCAGCTGCATTTATTCTCCAAGAATACAGGCAAAAGAATAAAATTAACAAAACTTTGTAGACCAGGAATTCTCAGAGTCAGTCCTGGGGGCCCACCGTGGCTTAAGGTTTTTGTTCCAACCAGATTCATAATCAGTGACAACACCTGATAATACTGATCTCATATAATTAGTTGTTTTTTTTTTCTTCTTCTCTTATTCTACATTCTGAAAAGCACAGCAGCATGATTTTTACATTTATAAGACAATTAGAAACATTTCTGCTTTTGCTATAGATTTGAATGCTTAACTCTTTTTTGTCGATTCCATTATATTTTGCCCTTTCTTTGAGAAGTTAGCGCTCTTAGTTGTATCTTGATAATGACAATTAAAAATGAGCAGAGTAGACACCCAGACAAACAACACTGAATAATCAAAGGCTGCGACTACTTTAGTATTAGACCCAGTATGTAGTTTTTTTTTTTTTTTGTTTTTTCTGTCCCCCCTGGCCATTGGACCTTACTCTTATTCTATGTTAATTAATGTTGACTTATTTTATTTTCTTACTGTGTCTCTTATTTTTCTATTCTTCATTATGTAAAGCACTTTGAGCTACATTTTTTTGTATGAAAATGTGCTATATAAATAAATGTTGTTGTTGTTGTTGTAGTAAATAATGGATTAATTAAACAATTATGGGAATCCCACAATACTACTTAGTACATTTTTATTTTTTTTACCAAAGTTAGTTTTCTAATTTTATTTTTGTTCCCAAAACAAGCAATCTGGGAAATAACTTAATTAGCCCTGGAGTCCAATGAAAAACACAAGCTGGTTGGAATAAAAACCTGCAGCCACATTGGGTCCCAGGACCGAGTTTGAAAACCCCTTTTGTAGACAATGGCATGAATTAACTATTGAGAGTAAGAAGCAATGGTCATAAGCTGGAGCTTTTGACTGGGACTGTTGGACATTTTATTAAAAATGTGTCTACTGCTGCACTTGGGACCCAATCCAGGTGGTTCGTCATGTGGTGGGTGCGGCAACATGTTATCAGCACATGCTCCAAACCTTATCATCGTTGTAGAGTAGAGTAGAGAATGGAAGGCTTGCGCTAATGATAAAGTTTTTAATATGTGGAAGGAAAAAATTGAATTGTTACATAAAAGGGATAAACAAAATGTGTAGTTAAACAGTTGAATTGTTTAAGAAAAAAGTTAATCAGATAATTAATGATTTGGGAGTGCATGTGCAGCAACCTTTTCCCTGCATTCCATTGGTTTTGTCAATAAACTCGCAGGGAGGCATTCTTTATCCATCTTTGACTGGTGTTTCTGAAGGCACTAGCATGTGTTCAGAGTGTGAACAAAGGGGGTCTGATGGTAAAGCTGGAAGTGTAATAAATTTCAAACAGTAAGAATACCAGAAGAATAGAATATGGAGTGATATGGATGACTCTCTTTTAATATAGTTTATCTAATAGCAGAATGAGATGGCCAGTGAGAAAGGCAGGTGCCAATTTGTAAAATCTTCAGAAGTAAATACTGCTACATTCTTATGTACTATTTATAAAAATAAGAGCTGGTGTCGGTACGACAGGCTGGTGTAAGAAATGCAGGTGAGATAAAGTCCAAACGACTGTAGACACGATCAGATGTCTGGTCACGGGAGGTGCCGCTATTAACTCCACGCTTGTACAACTTTGTTTGTAAACTCCCCTTTCCAATATCGAGGTAAAGATTAATTTCAAGCACAATCTGAACTCTGAAAGTACTTTAATTCCTGTTGCTGTGGTCTGTAAACAAAATTAAATACATACACTAAGTTACAACGTTACGCACAAGTACACATTTTAAACACTCTGAACGTGTAAGTTTAACAAACATTTGAACCTCTTTATATCAAATAATCTATGATAAACTTACTTTTCCACAAGGACACACAGCATTAATGGCTCAAGTGATAAAAGAAAAGGACAAACTATTCTCACAATGTGCAGCAAGCAAACAAAGGAACGAAAGACATGCGAAGCCTGAACTTTCACCCGGAAATATGTAGGAAAAGTTCTACAAGTGATTTTTAATATTCTGCCATTAGAGGTCGCAATTCAACCTGACAAAGGACTTTCTGACAGTTTATAAACATCATAATGACTGGAACAAATTATGTGAGCAAGTCAAAAATATTCTAACCTCATATGAGGCTACTTATGCAGACCAATCACCGACTGGTATTATGGGAAAACAGGACTGGAAGAAAATTTTTTTAAGAGTACAAATGGCCAGAATTTTTGGGGGGGCTCAGGTTGCTGAAGATGATATTGCCAAGTAGAAATTCTGCAGACAATTTTTGGGCACCTAGGTTAAATAAGAACAATACAAGCAACATATCCTCCTCATGTTAATGATATTGTAATGAGGGAAAGAGAATCACCCCATGAATCGTGAAATATGTTGTGACAAAGCCACAGTAAGCTATAAGTTTACACTTGGAAGGAATAGTGTGATGCAGAAACTGAAATTCCTTGCTAAACTTTTATTTTGAAAAGACTGCCGGAGGTAATGGGACGAGAGGAAGAGCTTTTATATTGAAGCAAAGTGTTACAGGAAGTTCATCATCTTGTGGAAGGTAGAAGAAAAAAAAATAGAGAAAAGAGCAAAAGCTACTGGGGCGCAGGAGATCCTCCATCTTGGGAAACAGGTCTGTAAAGTAAATCTCTGGGACTGGAATTAAGGATAGCAAAGTGGTGGTGGAATTCTATGTGGAATGGAGAAACTTCCAGATAATTTGTTTAATCGATTATCATGGATGTTCTCAGACAGTAGAAAAAAAAAACAACCAGCATTGAATGAAGAAAAAAGTTCCATTTGATGGGTGAGATCAATCATATTTCATAAACAAAACAGACACCATTCTCTTGCTTGGTGGAAGTGTTAAAAATAACACACTCATTTTTCTTTAGCTTATTCTAACCTTTTTTCTTTTTTATACATATTCCTGCACCTGTATTTTTTTATGATTTAAATCTAAATGTTATATAAGTTTGATTTTGTTACATCGTAAATTAAAGGGGTTTTTTTTTTTCTTGATAGCATTCTAGAATTCAACTTTGGTGTTTTAGTAGCTTAACTTGGTGATAGTTGAATGTTACAATGTGTAAGGAAGGTTTTATTAAACATTTGGGTTTGAAGATGACCATAATGTAATTATTAATACTAATTTCCCAGCATGGTTTCCTCTCAATCATAGAAAGTTGGCACAAGCTAATCCCCTCTTAAATAAAGAAACCCCTATCAAAATGCTAAAAAAAAAACTGTTCAATGTTGAGCAGAAAAAAACAGGAAGAGGTTAGAAAAAGGGTTCTTAACCTGAGGTCCATAATGGGTTTCAGGGGATCCATGAGGGTCAGATAAAAGTTAACATTTATATTCTGTATACTTCTCTGTACTGTTGATTTTTCTCCCGTGAACTCTCACATGATTTTTCTTGCGTGTTATGTCTCTCGCCGTTATTTGTCTCGCATATTATTTTTCTCGTAAATAGTTATCTCACCTAAGCCTAATGCATGAGTTACACAGTTGTGAGAAAAATAACGCTAAAGAAAAATAACAGCGAGAAAAATGTTGTGTGAGCTTTTCAGAGGACAAATCTTGAAGTGACTGGTTAAACTGAGAGCAGAAGTTTCACTTTTTTTGAGAGAAAAGAAAGCCCACTCTCAGAACAATTTGACAGTGTGGAATTCATTCATGGCTTGGCCTACTTGGTGGTGTAATAAAGACAAAAAAACAGGTCATAAAGTTTTCGGGTATCTGTCCCCGTATATTGAAAGGAAGTTCGTTTACTTTAATTAGTTCATACATAGAACACACAAGACAAATGGTACAACAACAGGTGGACAGCTTATGGGGTGGGAACAGAAGTGGACAGATGGAATGCTGGAAAGGAACCATGGTGGTAGATGGGTGGTAATGATGTCATTAGGAGGGGACCAGAGGGAGGGAAGGAAGGAAGGAAGGAACCCGGAAGTGGCTTGCGTCTCTATCAAGTTCAAATGAATTCACGGCGGTGTTGCTTCATTTTTTATGAGGGAACAAAGAAAAAAAGGTTAGTACCCTGTCGTTGTCCCCTGACATGATATGTTGCGGTGCCCGTCGGGTCTTTAAGTGGCTTCCTATGTGCTCATGCATTACAGCGGATATTTTTGAATATATGAATAAGGTAAATCTTTCAACAACAACAACAACAACATTTATTTATATAGCACATTTTCATACAAACAGTAGCTCAAAGTGCTTTACATATTAAAGAATAGAAAAATGAAAGACATAATTATAAAAAATAAATCAACATTAACATCGAATAAGAGTAAGGTTCAATGGCCAGGGGGGACAGAAAAAACAAAAAAACTCCAGACGGCTGGAGAAAAAATAAAATCTGTAGGGATTCCAGACCATGATACCGCCCAGTCCCCTCTGGGCATTCTACCTAACATAAATGAAACAGTCCTCTTTGGATTTAGGGTTCTCACGGAAGGGCTTGATGATGATGATGGTCACGTAGACTTCTTCCTTTTAATCCGTCCATCATTATTGGAGCATCATGAAGCTTTTAGTAGGTGGAGGTGGCGCAGGCCACCACCACAAAGAAACCGGAAAAAGAAACAGAAAAGAGAGTAGGGGTCAGTACCGATTTTAGAGCCACCATGAATAGTTGTTATGATGAATTGAACCTACAGAGTATCAGGATTAAGTTAAATTACGATTAAAATGAAGTTATAAAAAGGCCATGTTAAAGTAATGTGTTTTCAGCAGTGTTTTAAAGTGCTCTACTGTATCAGCCTGGCGAATTCCTATTGGCAGGCTATTTCAGATTTTAGGTGCATAACAGCAGAAGGCCGCCTCACCACTTCTTTTAAGTTTTGTTCTTGGAATTCTAAGGAGACACTCATTTGAGGATCTGAGGTTACGATTTGGAATATAATGTGTCAGACATTCCGATATATAAGATGGGGCGAGATTATTTAAGGCTTTATAAACCATAAGCAGAATTTTAAAGTCAATTCTGAATGACACAGGTAACCAGTGTAGTGACATCAAAACTGGAGTAATGTGTTCTGATTTTCTTTTCCTAGTTAGGATTCTAGCAGCTGCATTCTGCACTAGTTGCAAACGATTTATATCTTTTTTGGGTAGTCCTGAGAGGAGTGCGTTACAGTAATCTAGTCGACTGAAAACAAACGCGTGAACTAATTTCTCAGCATCTTTCAGTGATAAAAGAGGTCTAACTTTACTTATGTTTCTTAAGTGAAAAATGCTGTCCTAATGATCTGATTAATATGCGATTTAAAGTTCAGATTACAGTCAACAATCACCCCTAAGCTTTTTACCTCCGTCTTGACTTTTAATCCTAATGTATCCAGTTTATTTCTAATAGCCTCATTGTATCCATTATTGCTGATCACTAAAATTTCAGTTTTCTCTTTATTTAACTTGAGAAAATTACTATTCATCCATTCTGAGATACAAGTCAGACATTGTGTTAGTGAATCAATAGAATCGGGGTCATCAGGTGCTATTGATAAGTACAGCTGTGTGTCATCAGCATAGCTGTGGTAGCTCACGTTGTGCCCTGAGATAATCTGACCTAACGGAAGCATGTAGATTGAGAATAACAGCGGACCCACAGCGGATCTTTCGATTCAAGGCCATGAAGTCACCATTATGGATGCTGCTGAGAGAATGAAAGCTTTTCTGGCCAAGCTGAAGCTGTGGCAAAGGAGGTCGGAGGCAGACAATTACGCAAACTTTCCAATATTAGAAACGCTTCAGCAGGATGGAAGTCAAAGCAGACATTTGGATACTCCGCAGAACTCTTTCAAAGGTTACTTTGGGTCAGGTGACCTTAAAGTTGAAACATGGATTTGTAATCCTTTCCTAACCGACATAGATTGTATCAGTGATGAAGACCTTGCCAAAGATGACCTCATTGACCTGAGGACAAAGGAAATGTTACAAAATGAATTCAACTTAAAGAGTCTTAGAGAATTCTGGTATGCATTGACACAAGCCTACCCTTGACTGGTAAAGCGAGCTATGAATGCTCTGATTCCCTTTGCTACTACATACCTTTGTGAATCGGGGCTTTCATCACATGTTTCTATCAAAACAAAAAGTCAAAATAGGTTGGATGTCAAAGATGATATGTGTGTCACCTTGTCGAAGATCACTCCATAGTTTCATATTGTTATTCAAGGCAAACAAGAACAACCTCCTCATTGAAACAAAGTAGATAATGAGAGAGTAGATGTAGTAGTATTACTAATGGTAGTAAAAAAAACGTAGTAGTAGTAGTAGATCTGTTTTAATATACACAAGAGGATAGTATTGCACAATTATAATGAGTAGCCATTACTTTTTGCATAAAGTAATAAAGTGTTTATATGAATATTACTGGGGAAGAGAGCCCATAGCTTTCATCAGATTCTTAAAGGGGTCTGTGACTCAAAAAAAATTAAGAATCACTGGGTTAGAAGAAAGAAACCAGATAAAACCATATATTTATTTTATGTAAATGCTGGAATGAGCAGAGGGAATTGGACTGAGAGTCGACAGCGTGGCTGCACCAGAAATACATTTAATCCCACTGGACACAATGACATAGTACTTACAATAGCAACAAGGTCAATTGAGAGGACAAATGGACCTACCTCTACCACCACTTTCAATTCTATTAGATACATGTTTTCAGTGTGGGCAGATAAGATACTATAAGAAAATTTGTCCCCATAGATAGAATAATCAGAGTTGACCAAACATAACTTTTACTGTTCAGAAACCTATGCAATAAAAATAAACTTGTCCATCTTTGGAGAATTTGTCATTTTCAGCTTTTTCTTCTGCTGCATGTGAGCATGTCATTCATCCTGTATATGGATCCTATTACCTATCATCTACTCAATGAACTGAGAGTTTCAGTATATAACATGACCACTTTTCTTGTTCATATGGGAGACACAATTTCAACAATCTGGACTAAAGGCTTGCCTTAAGTGCTACTTATGGGTAAAAGCCTGATGGATAAAGGAACGGAAAATAATCAAAATGTAGTTCCCTAAACTGAACACATTTCCATACAAATAGGCCCATTGATAGCTTGTTGGATCATTCTCCAGTAAACCTTTAGGTTGAGACTTATTATATTAACCTAGAAGCCTTATGGAGTCTATTTAGAATTTCCATCTGATTTATGAGGTGTTTTATTTTACATTCTGTCCCCACCACAGAGGCTATTGAAGAAAATTGCTTGTGGGTGGCGAATGTTATTTCAGAGATTGTATTAGAACAAGCCTTTGAGTTAGTGACTGACTTATTCATCAAACCACAACACAATATGGGGTCTACTCCGTTACCTAATGCAGAAATGGCATTACATTATATGGATCCTGTTATCTATCATCTGTTCAATGGACAGAGAGTTTCAGGATATACCTTTACTTCAGTTCATTAGAATCAGGAACTCCTTCTCCTTCCTGTTCAGTGCAAGTTACTGAGTTTTTCCTTTCACTTGAGCTTGCTAGCTGGCTACAAACAAAACAGTAAATACCCACGTAGATAGCAGATATGCCTTTTGGGCAGATAGGGCATGATTTTTAGGGGACAAGTCTAAACCTGGAGAATGGACTATAGTAAAAGTTTTTTTCAAATACAGTCGATTCCGGTTAATTGGACCAGCCGCTTATTTGGACCGAATCCTAAAGAACCGAAACAGATCATATTACATAAGCCTAATATGTTATTTGTTTATTTGGATCAAAATTCCGTTTTAATAGGACCATAGAACGTGACAGAGAATAATAAAACGAAGCCACAAGTTGCCTGCAGAAAGTGGATGTAAAGCGGGTCAGTGACATCGGGAGGATCCCAGGGCTCCCCAGGAGAATTTATGCTTTTATCAAAGTTCAGTAAGTCGGAAAATTAATACCAAGTGCAAACCAGTGGAGTTGAACATGCCTGCCCTTTCTTTCCTAAAGCGGACCGCCCAGTAGCCGGCGACATGAAGTTGAGCGTAAACAAGTGCAGTGCGTCAATAGATTGCGTCAGATCACACTAGACAAGTTCTTCAAACGTTGACTGGAATTTGGTAATGTAACCTTTTTTATTGTGCTTCGCATGATGAGTGTTGTGTAGATCGTTTCGAAGAATTTGTAGATTTCTTTTTCAATAAACAATGTTGTAAGCAACCGTACATGTACATGTACGTAGTTCTTGTTTGTACGTTCACCATACGCATGTGCAGCACAATAAAAGTCATAGTGACATTTTAATATGTTACTTATAGCACGTCTCGTCTTGGTTGCACATGTATAAGGTATGTTCGTGTAATCAGACCAGCCGGTTATTTGGACCAAAATGATCGCGTCCTGATGTGGTCCGATTAACAGGAATCGACTGTAAAAGAATAGCCTAGCTCCAAAATAAAACAGGCTGTACCAGGTACTCTATCAGACCCCAATGCCTGATTATCATACTATAGTAAATTATCTGTTATAGAAGATTCTTTGTAACAATTTGCAAAGAAGATTTGCCACAACTTGGTGTCTATGTTTTTATAACAAAGACTTTTGAAGAGGTTCAGACTATGATAATAATGGGTGTTACAAAAGGGTACCAAACATTTGCATCACTTATACACATAATATGTACCATTTGTTTCAAGATTATTTTTAGAACAGGAATATTAGGACTGATTAGTACAAGCCTGACAGAACAAAAAAAAATGCAGTATGTTCTTGGAAACATATGGTGTTTAAAATGGGTTATGTAATTTGATTAGAAACAAATAATATTGCTGCAATTCAATTAGGAACAAATACCAATGTTAGAAATAAAAATATTAGAATCTGATTGCACACCTAGATATTTCAAAAGTAGCAGATATATGTAGATTGTGGAAAAAACACAAAGAACAAGTATAAAGGTTTGAGGAGTCCACCCCATATACTGTGGTAATTGCAAAAGAAACAAGTAATCATTCAAGAAAGTCACCAACAGACTAAACAAGAGGACTAATGAGTCTGGTTATATACAGAGAAGACAGCAAGGAGTGCGATCACAGCCAGAAGTGAAGTCTTGTAGAAGGGTGTGTTCACAAAGGAAATAAATGGAGTCTTAGGCAGGCTTTCCTTCTGCCAGTTTATGGAGGAAGGAGAAAAGGTATTAGCATTGTTTAACAACCCCAGTCTCTGTGTCTTACTCCCAGTTAAGCCCTTAGACTGCCTCTCTGAAGCTAACCCATTTCTATACCTGCAAAAGGTTTTGTGTAAAGAGAAGTATGCCTGCCAGGGATCCCTTCATTTAATTCTAGAGCTTTAAGATATTGAGAGATGTGCAAGTCAGTCTGGGTCTGGCCATTTAAGGCATTGTTATGTCAGGGATCCCTTCATTTAATGGTAGTGGTTTAAGATTTTGAGAGATGTGCAAATTATGGCATTGCTGTAGTTGTTCACATTACAGAGTATGGTACCTGTTTTAGTGTTAATGAGATTAAAGGTGAGGGATCTGCGGCCCCAAGGCCAGTAGCAGATAATTTGCAGAAAATGATTCAAAGCAAACAAAGCTAATGGGAGGGTATTAATAGTGCCTCAATAAAAGGGACATTGGAATGTCAAATTCCCATTAGCTTAGAAGAGATATATAATAAACTAAGAGCTCTTAGTGGAGATAAAGAACAGATGATTAAGTCTTCTTGGGGAACAGATGTTAGTAAAAACCCTCTAAACTAGGTTTATAAAGTAATTAGTAGCTTTACGACACGTTGTTACAGCAGCTAAAGAAAGTAGTAATACCACCACAGAAAGTTAACAAGTGGCTGAGTGTGCAGTCTGTGAATTCAAACGCTCAGCTGCAAACCAAGGATCTCAGCAGGTGGCAGAAGATTTTTTACAGTAAAAAGCTTTGGTATGGCTCTTGTAATTCTAATGAACCACTGATTAGGGCCGATGTCTTGTATTAATGAGAGTTGTGCTGACATTGCCATGAACCAGTGTTCTTTTAAATTTATTTTGCAAATAATACATTTTTCTTTATTAACCTAACACTTTTCAGTAAGGTTATGTTCCTTCATGATTATCAGAGTCTAATTAAAATTTTAATTTAAACTAATTTAAAGTTATTGTTTTGAGTTTTTTATTTTGTGTTTCTCGAATTCCATGACATGCAGTTGTCAAGGATTTTCCCTACTACCACCACCCAAAGCATTCTCAACCTTCTGTGTCATTCGCTTAACACTATAAATATCTTCCAGGTTTGCAATTCAGTGTTTGACTTTGTTACAACTTTTTGCTGGTTTACTTCATTTTGATTTGATTTTGGTTTTTACCCTAATTTTGTTTTCAGATCTCGCTTTTGTCCAACACTTGGTCTTACTGCATTGTACTGTTATTCTCTCAGTTTTGACTTCTCTTTGATGTCTTCTGAAGGGAAGGCTGGCACCTACTGTCCAACATAGATATTGCCTATCTTTAGTAGGAACCAATGGCGGGAACCTAGTACAGACCACAGCAATTTTGTGGATGTAACTATGCGTGATAAATGGGAGAATTGTTTTATTTGTATGAGGATTCCTATATTGGTTCATTATTGTATGCACATTTGCTGAAAAGAATGTCATTGGCAACATAAAGTGGTAACTTTTGAAGTTTTTTTAAGTAAATGCTACAGCTGCCTGTGTCGCTATCAATGGTACTATAAAACAGTCTGATCATAGACTAAATACAGGACTAGGTAGATTTTGTAAAATTAATATAACTAGTAATTGTTGGGTTAAAGGGAATCAAACTGTTACTTTAACAACAGAACAGATACGTCAATGGTCAGTAGCTATTAAGGATGCTCAGCTTCCACATCTGGAACCTCTTAGGTTATGGGAAGACCAACAACAGCATATTAATGATATTTATATAAGGGAAAAAAAGAAACAAATGCCACTATTAAATATGATTGCACAATTAAAAGCTGTCAAAGTTAAAGTGGGACAAATTGTAGAGGAAACTATATCTACTTTAAGTCATAGCTGGTGGGATTTGCTTGCAACTCAGTCACCTACTGAGTGATATGTTGTAATACTGCCTAAAAATGAACAGAAATCAAGTCTTTTTTACTTTGGAGGTTAAAGTTGCATATTGGAGGTAACAACATGTGAGTTTGAACCCAGAGACCCGGTGGACTGGCTTAACAAATTGTGTCAACCAACTGTTGTCCTCTTAGAGGTAACCATTCTTTTAGGCCTTTGGCAGTTACAGTATATATGCCACCAACTTAGTCAAATATGGACTGAGATTGGAAATATATCAGGGAAAATAAAAGTAAGGGTTTTTTTCTCATCAGCATTAAAGATGATACTAATATACTTCTCCACTTCTCTGGCATCTTCTTGTTTATTAATATTTTGTTAAGCAATCTACAGTAGTTAGAAACTCTACTACCACCTAATCCAAACATCTCCATGCCTCTACTGGTATATTGTCCAGGCCAACTGCTCTTTCACTTTTCATCCTCTTCATAGCTTCCCTGACTTACTGGGTGCTTCATGATTTACTATCTCCACTTCATCCAATCTACACTCTCTCTTGTTTCCTGTATTAATACATTTTTCAAAGTACTCCTTACAGCCTTGTAAACACACACTCCCCTCTTGTCAGCACATTTCCATCTGCATACTTTATCACCCTGACATACAGCACATCCTTCACAGCTCGGCCCTTCTGTCTGGCAAATCGGTACAAGATCTGTTGACCTTCCTTTGTGTCCAGCTTCTCATATGCCTTCCCCTTAGCCTTCACCACCTCTCTCTTCATCTTGTGCTGCATTTCTTTATATACCTGTCTGATTTCATTATCTCTCTGGTTATCCCATTTCTTTTAGAGTGTTTCACTGGGACAGTTGGAAGGTTAATAGTTGTGGTAACACAGCACCCAACTTGGACTTCACACAACCAAAAGGTTGTATCCTCCACTGTTATGTTTCAACAGACTTTTAGAGTATGGACTGTGTGCTCTCTTTTTAAAAGTTTTTCACTCCTGATATTTTTAAACTCTTATCTACTTTTATCTTCTTGGTGTATTTTATATTGTCTTGTGTAGTACAAGTGATGGTTGTTTCTCTTGAATTTGCTTCCATTGCTTTCATTGTTTGTTTACTCACTGCCCAAATTAAAGAAACCTATATGCTATTATCTTTAAATTTCAAGAGTTCCCAAAACTGGGTGCCATAGTCAAATTAATTTTAACTGTGTTAGGGTTAGATTACCTATAAATGTGAACAGACACCTGTCACATGTAACACAACTTTCTGTTGTCAGATGGTAGCTAAGGTTGCCAACAATAGTATAACCACTGGCTAGACAAAATACCAAAATGACAGTGTCTACAAAAAGCAAAATCAATGTGTGAAAACAAATAAAAACATAATGGTAAAAAGTAAATTGCAAAATGTGAAAAATTGAGTTCAAAATCTGAAACCTCAAAAACAAAACAAATTCAATATGGCCCAGATGCAGTAGATAGTTTAAGGCTAAAAAATTATTATTACTCGCACCCTTAAAGCATTTACATACTGTATTTTCACCATCTGCACAAAATATTTAATATATAAAATATTTTTGGTACTGGTCATTTTTAGATTTATGTATTGGCAGCAAATTTGCATTCTTTGGATGAATGATTCAGGAACTTCAGTGTTGAGACGTTGTCTGAGTTTTTTGCATTTTCCGTATGAGTACTTTTTAATTAATGTCACTTCATTGTATTTTGTGGTAGCTTTGAAGAATGCCATTTTGTTCATGAATTCATGAGCACTGCCATATTGTTTGCTAGGCACATGAAACATAATAATAATAATTCTTTGCAATTCTTTTCTCACTACTCAAAGCGCTCAGCAATTGCAGGTTAAGGGCTTTGCTCAAGGGCCCAACAGAGCAGAGTCCCTTTTGGCATTTATGGGCTTCGAACCGGAAACCTTCCGATTGCCAGTGCAGATCCCAAGCCTCAGAGCCACCACTCCTGTAAAGGCAAGGTTTCTATTTAATTGTTTTGTTTTCATCCCTTTTTTTGATTTCTTACAATCGCTTAATTTCTCAGCAAACTATGCCTCAAGTAAAATCTTTCATTAACACTTGATTCAGATTTTCCAAAAATTAAAGTAGATAAAACTTTCTAAATTGTGACCAATATTTCTACTTCCAGGTGCCATGCCATGCAGCAGCCTTTATAGAAGCTCTCTTTTTCTGTTTATATTTAGAATTATTAATGTTTTAATGTAATTAGTTGATATTTTTAATTAGTAATGTTACAGTTTGGTCATTTTTTA